>NC_143512.1:85972515-86236590 GCF_031878675.1 Megascapheus bottae
TCCACGGCTGCACTACTCACAGTAGCCACGTCACGGAGACAGCGCGGATGCCCTGCAGTGTTGATGAGTGGACCAGAACATCTGGACCTAGGCACACATCCATTAGGAAGAACAAGACCGTGTCATCTGCAGGAAGTGGACGGGCCTAGAACAAGTCAGGTTAAGTGAGGTAAGACAAGCTCAGAGTGACAAACAGCGCGTGTGGAATCTAACTATGCACAAACCATCACACCAAAGGAGGGTACCCTTCGGGGAAGAGCCTAAAGGTGTGACTTACCTGAACATTGAAAATACTGTTTATCCAAATTAATTCCAGGAAATGCAAACATGGTTTGCTCAGCGCCGTGAAGGTGTCTCTCGTTCCCAGGCACCCCGATGTCACATTACCTCTACCCTGGACACCTGGTCTTTGCGCCTCAGAACTGAGGGCTCAAGGGGAAGGATGGGCTTTCGATCCCCCCTGGCTCAAGGGAGCCTGGGGCATGCCGGCAGAATCCGATTTTTACTGGGGGAGTGCAGGCAGAATCAGTTGCCCTGTCATGTAGGTGCTAGGGCACACTTTTAGGGTGCATCAGTAAAGCCCAAGGCCATGGGGTGCTGCCAGTGGTCAGAGAAGAAGGAGGCTGGGCCCCTTGTGGGACCCTTGGCAGAAAGGACCGTCAGTGGGGAGAGGCCCGGGAGTTCCACTGCACCAGCAGTGCTCTCAGAACAGCAGGGAAGGACACCTTGTTTCCAAACACTGCCCTGGAAAGCCATACCTAGGGGTAGGAGCCCAGGGGGTTTAAACCACCTCTGCGCTGATGGCCAGGGAGGACTGGGATAAGGTGCAATCGTATTTGGTGGATGGCACTGGAAGCTGGCAAGGTTGCAGGTAGATGCTTGGGAGAAATAGAAATGAGGGCGGCCTGGGATTTGGGGCGAATGTCCCTTCAAAAGTGTCATGAGGCCAGGGGCTGGTTTGGGCACTGAGATGGGCAGACAGGAAGTTTCTTCTCTCCTCTTAGGCCTGGAAACCTGAGTACAGCCGTCTGTCTGTCAGGGCCTTGTGCTCCGGCTACCGGAGGCTCCTGTCTCCCACACCCCAGATACATTATCAGCAGATTGCCAGCAGTGGAAGAGAAATGTTCTGGCCTAAGAGGTAAGTCGGAATGGGGTATCCAGAATGGAGTCAGAGGAGGCCAGAGACAGAAATGAAGAGGAGAATGCCATAACTAGGACCAGGGAAAAAGCAAAACTAGCAAAATTCACATGGAAAGAGATCAAAATGAGGCACTCACCAAACAACATCAGATCACACAGCCAGGATGTGGTTTAGTTAAGTCACAATGCATCGAAAAGTAAATTTATCCACAGTAATGTTAGGCCTTTGTGTAGCACATTCTTTTTTTTTTTTTTTTTTTTGCCAGTCCTGGCTTGAGCTCAGGTCTGAGCACTGTCCTGGGACTTTCTCAAGGCTAGAGCTCTACCACGTGAGCCTCAGCACCACTTCCGGCTTTTTTCTATGTAGGTGGCACTCAGGAATCGAGCCTGGGTCTTCGGGTGTGCTAGGCAAGCACTCTACCACCAGGCCACACTCCCGGCCCACTGTGCAGCATGTTCTTGGCCTCGATGCAGAGTAAAGGTGACCTACAGTGTTTATGTTGAAGAAGCCCCCGGGGGGGGGGGGCTTCCCATTCATTCTCTTCAGTCCACAGTTGACCTTGGCCAGGACCTGCTCCACACTGCAGGACTGGGTGAGGCGTTCCAGACAGAATGGGACCAGCTTGCAGGTTATAGATCACATAAGTAGCAGAGGTGTCTAACCTCGGCTCGTCTGCAGCGCCGAGCACCCACTAGCCTGTGGATGGAGGAAGAAACAGACGAGTGTGTATGTGGGTGAAGGTGCTGGACACGGATGATGCCTAGATGGGGGGTGGTGACTAGGTGAATAGATGGAGAGGTAGACGGATGGGTTAGTGGATGGATGGAGCCTGCCTGCAATGCCCTGAGCTCAAATCCCATGTTGCCAGCCAAAAGGAAGATGACAGTCACAGGTGGTGCTGTGTGTGCAGCCCCTGGTCTGCCTGTTTCTGCCTGGCTCCACAGTCTGCTGGTTCCACGGTTTTGTGCTCACTCAGGGACACACCAGCTCAGTCAGCGCGGATGAACCCTGCACTGAGTGGCAGAAGTGTGCAGGCTGCACACCACCAGAGTCGACCACAGAGCGTGGACTTAGCCGTCTCCATTCTGTGGCAAACAGGAAAATGTTGTGTGTGAGCTAAGCCAGGAGAGCCTCTGAGAAGGGCCAGTGATGGAAAACAGCAGGAAGCAGTAGAAACCAAGACGGAGGAGCAGAGGGGAGGCTGTCCAGGTACACACGCTGACTGGGCAGACCAAATGCAAAGCCATTGTTCGAACCTGGAGAAGATGGTGAAATTCAAAGAAGGTGGAGGAGGAGGGAGTTCTGCCACCATCTTAAGCATTCGTCGGAAGGACTCAGCGTTTGCTCCAGAGCTCAGTCCCGTCTTTCGTTTGCACAGGCCTCTCCAAGTCTCCTTCCCACCTGCTCCAGCCTGACAGCCTTGACAGTGGTGATGCGGCCCCGGCTGAACCTCGAGGCTGGAGAACATTGCCCTGTCAGCAGCTCCTTGAATCAAGGCCACTCTGCTCTGCTCAGCTCAGCCTCTCCCGGCCCAGCACACGCGTTGGTCCTGGGCTGTTCGGATTCCAAAGTGGCATTCAGGTAAAACTCTTCAGGATTGGTCAGTATCCAGATCTGTGAAAGACATTGCTCCACGTCATAAACGTCTCAAGTTTGGGCCTTAGTATTTTATGGTGCTGCAAAGAGAGTGACTTTGTCACTCCTGTAGACATAGCGCTGTGTGTTCACAGACACGGCGGGCTCATCGATTCCCACCTGAAATTCCCCGTATAAATGATGGCTCTGTCTGTGATTAATGATAGCTGTACTTTTTCTGATTAGCCGGCAACAGCTATCAGAGACATTCTGACCTGCATCTTACCTGAGGGGAAAGTACTAAGTTCAGCGTTGGTTGTAACTGCTTTTGTTGTTGTTGTTTGTTTGTTTGTTTCAGTCCAGGTGTTTGAACTCAGGGTCTGGGCTCTGTCCTGGAGCGTGCGCTCTCTCTCTCTCTCTCTCTCAGTTAGCATTTTACCGCTTGAGCCACAGCTCCACTTTCTGGCTTTTTGGTGGTTAGCTGAAGATAAGAGTCTCATGGACTTTCCTGCCCAGGATGGTTTTGAACTGTGATCCTCAGATCTCAGCCTCTTGAGTAGTTAGGATTAGATTATATCCATGAGCCACCATACCTGGCTTGGCTCTAAGTTCTGATAGTTGAGAAGTTCTATCCTGCATCAGTCTGAATTTCACTAAATGTTCTTTCCGTTTCCATTGACCTCACATGTGGCTCTCAGCAAGCACAAAGGCCCTGGCCCCTGAGGCGTGAAGAAGGAGCAGGGCTCTGTGAAGGGCCATCCTCAGCCGGGCCCTGCACGCTGGCTTGGACTCTCACTCATCCCACAGAGTGTTCCCCACAGAGACCGAAACCCTGGATAAAGAACCAATTAAACCCCACTTCTTCATCTGCTTTTATTGTACCTGACAGCAGAGCCTAATCTCCGCTTATCTTTCCAGGACAGGGAAATGCCCAAAAGCTTTGAACTCCTGCCGGGAGGGAGTTGCCCAAGGAAGCCTGATGGCAGAGGGGCAGTTTCTGGAGAAGGCTGGGGTCCAGAACTGTCCAAAACAAAGCTTGCGGTCAGCAAAGGGGAGGGCCTAAACAGAGGAAGGGGACTCCGGGACCAGCCACGTGGCTGACTGAAGAGACCAGTGGTGTCACCAGCTGTGGTCAGTTGACAAGCTGAGGTGCCGCCTGGCGGGAGCACCCTCCAGCATGTGGACACAAGGGTCAGGCCTGCGCATCCTGCTGCTGCTGGCTTGGCTGAAGGGTGCCACTTGGCCCCAGGTCCTTGCTGGCTCCAGCCTGGCACCTGAGCTGCTGGCTCCGCGGAACGGCAGTGGGTTCCTGGGACTGAGTCTGCAGTGGCTGTCTGTGCGGGCCCCTTTCCTCACCACTGCCTGGACGCTAGTGGCCCTGTCTTCCGTTCTGGGTAAGCAACCTACGTCGGTTTGGGGTTTCTGTTCTTACCTGTCAGGCAGAACTGTGCCTGCTACGTCAGTGATGCGCCCCCATCTTATTGCGTGCTCTGGGGAGGCCTCCATCGTCTAGTAAGCCTTGCTTTTCTCTTTTCTTTTCTTTTTTTTGCCAGTCCCAGGCTTGAGCTCAGGGCCTGAGTGCTGTCTTTGGGCTTTCTCAAGGCTCGCGCTCTACCCCTTGAGCCACAGTACCACCTCCAGCTTTTTCTCCAGAGGAATCAAAGCCAGGTCGTCCTGCATGCTAGGCAAACACTCTACCACCAGGCCACCTGGCCAAGCCCCGCTTTTCTTACGTGAGGTCCCTGGTACCCAGCCGGGCGTGCCACCCCAGGTTGCTGAGAACGAGCAGCTTAGGTCCCTGTGGTCACCTGACATGGCTGGCGTGAGGAGGAGGAGGGAAGCCGTGCTTCTGAGCTGTTTGGTGTGCTCCTGGGCCTCACTGGTGCTCCTTCCTCAGCCGCAGCAGGGGCGGGCCCTTTCCCAACTCCCGGTCTGTAAAACACGACACACAGAGACAGTGGTACCCTTTGCACGTGGTCAGCTACCTCCTTAAAGTCCTAGGTAACTCCAGTGCCATTTTTATGTTGTCTGTGCAAAGATCCACATCCATGAGGAGAAGCCTGAGGGTGACATGAGTGGAGCAGGGGAGGGGTCCAGTGTGGCTGTGGGCTGGGGCCAGGCAAGGCTCCGGTGGTGGAGGCCCAGGGCCATGGCTCCCTCAGAGCCTCTGTGTGAACTTCCAGAACTCCAAGTCAACAGACGCGACGCTGAAGCTCTCGAGGACGGGTGGTGGCGGCTGGGGCCAGGGCACAGAGGGCTAGGACGGGGGCGGGGGGCATGTCCTTTGTTCTGGGCTCCAGGGGCACAGAGGGATATGAGGGAGGCATGGGGAGGCGTCCTTTGACCTGGGCTCCAGGCACAGGGGCGAGGACGGGGAGTCGGGCCCACCCGTGTGGTCACCTCATGTGAACCGTAGGTCTGGGACTCCTCGGACCTGGCGCAGCTGGGAACCGAGGAAGCCAGGTGCCTGTGGCTCGAGCAGAGGGCCCTCTCTTCCACAGGCTCTCACCCCGGTGCCCACACGGGGCTGTCTTTCTTGTAAGTCCCCGACCTGCTTGTCTGGGGGCCTGTGCAGATCTGTGTGAGGTGTAGGACGGGTTTGCGGCTGGCTTTGACCGCTGTGGCCTGGGTCTCTGTGTGGGCACACTCGAGCAGCAGGCACCTTCTGGTGTAGGAACACCGTCTCTCCCCATTCTGATGACCAAATGAGGTCCCCGCATGCTCTGGGCTGGCCGCTGTCCTCCCCGTTCCACTCCGTGTGTGGAGGCTCCTGACCCCCGGGGCTGTCCGGTCAGGGGACGTGGAGGAAGGCACTCACAGCCCTCTCCCCCAAGGAGCCTACCCCGCGCACAGGGCTGGCTGCCTGTCCTTCCCATGGTCTCTCTGCACACCTCTTCCTGTGCATGTAATGCCAGCCAAGAGGTGTGATGTTCAAAAATCACTTTTCTGGCTGGGTGTGGTAGTTTATTCCCATCGTTCTCGCTACCCAGGAGGCTGAGATCTAAGCATCGCAGTTCAAAGCCAGCCCCAGCACTAAAAACCATGAGACTCTTATCTCTAATTAACCAGAAAACCAGACGTGGCGCTGTGGCTCCAGGGGTGGGGTGGTAGGCTTGAGCTGAAGGGCTCAGGGACAACGCCCAGGCCAAGTTTAAGTCCCACGACCTGGGGGCTGGGGGGGGAAGAAATAAAAAGAAAAGAAAAAAAAGAAAACAAAATCACTTTTCTGAGTGATGTGCCACGTGCCTGCTCCTTGCTCCTTCTGGGCTAGCTCCGCTGAGTCTGGACTCTCCGCCTGTCCCTGGATCCTGACCGCAGACCCCGCACCCGCTCCTCCCCTCACCCCGGATCCTGGAGGTTGAGTGGTTGTGTTCAATGATCGGTTACACATTTATTCTCTTGTTGCACCCTTGGATAAGTTTTCTCCTGGACATTACAATGGGCTGAATTGTTTCTCCTTTCCACCTGTGTGTTGAAGTCTTAACCTTGGGGCATGACTATGCTTAAACACTGGACTTTGAAAGAGAAGAGTAAAGCTAAATGAATCCTAGAGGAGGCTCTAATCCAGTCTGACTGGGATTCCTCTAAGATCAGGACCCAGGTACTCAGAAGACAAGAATGTGAGGACACCACAAAGAGAGGGCCTCCACAGGCCAGGACAGCAGTCATGGGAGGGCCGCACCCGGCATTCCCGCCTCCGCGTCTCGCAGGAAATCAATGTCTGTAGCTTGAGCTTCCGTTGCAAGCTCGTTTCTGGTGCCTAGTGAACTAATGGCACAATGCCGGTCTAGGCGCAGAACCTCCAGGATGCCAGCTTCCACGTCACCTTCTAACCAGGGGGGGCAGGGTCTGCTCCCATGAGCTCTGTGAAGAGCCACCCACCCCCAATCCTGCCATTGTTCAATATCTGAGCATGTCCAACTTTCCCCAAGGTGATGCGTCGCTAAGTGATTCTGATACTTTACTATGACATCTTTGTAAAGATGTACAAAAGCAGAAAACCACATGCAACTGAGTGCTGGGCTCAGCTGACTCAGGAGATGGATTGTCTGACGGTAAATTCAGGACACAATTTGAGCATAGTGCGGTGGTGCACGCCTATAGTTCCAGCCTGCCAGAGGTGGAGGCTGTGTCGAGAGATCCAGGCCAGCTTGGGCTTGCGAACAAGATCTTGTCTCACAAACAAACATTTCTCTACAGGTTGGAGTTACTAAAACTTAATTTTATTTTGTCTAGCTTGCAAAGTAGTTTTCGCACCTGCATTATTGGGGTTTGAACGTGGGGCACAAAGCTTAGGAGGCAGGTTCTCTGCACGCCTAGACCTTTGTCCTGTGGGGGTGGTGGGGGGGTGGTTATGGAGGCCCTGGGACTTGAATTCAGGGTCTGGGTGCTGTCCCTGAGGGGTTTTGCTCCACCACCTGAGTCTCAGCTCCACTTCTAGCTTTTTGTCATGAATTGGAAATAAGGATCTCATGGAATTTCCTACCCAGGCTGCCCTCAAACTGTGACCCTCAGATCCTCCTGAGCAGCTAGGAAGACACGTGTGAGCCGCTGGCCCTAGTCTGCTCTGGATGGTTTGGGTTAAGATAGGGTCTTTCCTTATGTTTAGACTGACCCGGACCACCGTCCTCCCGTATGTGCCTCCCTGCTGTGGGGTGGGGCAGGGCAGTCTTGGACACTTTGTGGAGAGGGAGCAGTGCCAGGTTTGAATCCACCGCTTTGTGCTTGCTCGTAGGAGTCACAGCCCTTGGCCACACTTCTAACCCTGTAGCCTACCTAGTGGCTGGAATTGTAGACGTGCAACGTGCGCCTTCACACGTTGAAGGAAGGTGGGAAACACGGGTCCTTTCCCTGATGGCCCCGTGCCTTGTGTTGGTCTGCTGTCTCCGTGGCCATGTGTGGTCATGCTTGGGTAGTACTAAAATACAGTAAATGGAGCTGTTGGGCAGCTCTGTCTCCTCCTCCAGAGGACAAGGACGTCCCAGCATGCCGTGCGAGTACTTAGGAAGTGCTGGGCCGCTACCTGCTTCATTCTGTGTGACGCACATGTGACACAGGCATGACCCACAGCCGCCCACCCTCTAGGAGGTTCTCATCATGAGGCACAGACCTCGCCTGTGCTGAGAACAGGCAGAGGGCCCGGCTGCCTGCCAGGCGGAGCGGCTCCTGAGCCTCCAGCCCCCTCCGCCTTCCCGGGTCTTGCCATTTAGGGGCCCACGTTCCCAGGATCGTACTCCTGGAGAGACTTCTGCCCGGCGGAGACTTCAGAGCCCACAGGGAGTGGGGCTGTCTTCACTCACCCTCTGCTGAATGCAGGCCAGCATCTTAGGGACATTCTGTGACACAGGAGGCTGTGGTAACCATCTCCTCAACCACGCCGGAAGCTGAGCCTGGCTCCTTCAATTCCCGGAGAGGCAGAGCTTGGGTTCAAGGACCCAGCTTCTGACAATGAGTGGGGTAAGGTAGCGTCCAGAAGGTTCTGGACTTACCCATGTAGCCAAGACACCACAAATTCATGTCGCCATGAATCACATGTGCACATGGGACTTCTGTATGGCCTTGAGACCTGTGTACGTGGGAAGCCTGGTGTGGACAGCCTTGGCCCCTCTGTTTGGTGGGAACAGATAAACAGGCACATGTGCAGCTTGTGAGCGGGGAATTATAGCAGTGTATGTGTAGGTCACTGCTAGTGAACACAGCGGAACTTCTGCTGCTGCTGAGGCTACAAACAGAGAGAGTGTGCATAAATGAACAGGGGAGCATCTGAATAAACAGAGCGAGTATGTGAATGAATGAACAGGAGAACATCTGAATCAACACAGGGCCATTACGTCCAATGTGCCTGACATTTTTCTAGCCTTCCTGAATTGGAGAACCACCCACAACACACTCCTGGCCCTGTGTTAAGGACCCAGAGCATTCAAGCCTCTGCCTTGCTTGTAGCCGCAGAGACTGTGAGATCCACAAGGCTGCTTCCATTTTTGTCTTTTTTAGCGTGTGTTAAGTGGGCATACTGAGCAGTGTGGTTTTCCACACAGGAACATAGCATGCCCAGACCAAGCCCAGCCTTCTGCGTCTCTTCCTTTCTTCTTCCCAGTCTGTTCTCCACCTGCTCAGCGTGTTCCAGGAGTCTACGTAGAAGAGAGTCTGCACCACTTTTTTGGATCTGGCTTACTTTGTATAACAGAATGTCTAGTACTGTGCATTTTACTTAAAACGACAGGAGTTTAGCCTTCTTTATGGCTGAATAATACTTCATTATCCATTCATCTGTAGATGTCTATCTAGACTGATTAAGCACTGTTCCCATTGTAAATAGTGCCACAGCACGCATGAGCATGCAAGCATCTCTCTGGGTGCCGACTTCACTTCTTTTGGATGCATTCCTAGAAGGGGGAGGAGGGTTATGTCATAGAATTTTTTTAGTTTGCTGAGGAATTTCCATACTCACCATAGTATTAGCTACACTAATGTACATTTCCACACGTAGTGTGTATGAATTTCTTTCTTTCATTTCCGTGTGTGTGTGTGTGTGTGTGTGTGTGTCCCCAGTCAGTCCTGGGCACCGTCCTTGGGCTTTCTCAAGGCTAGACCTCTACCAGTTAAGCCACAGGACTACTTCGGCTTTTTCTGTATATGTGGCACTGAGGAATAAAATCAGGAGCTTTGTGCATGCTAGGCGCTTGCCTACCACTAGACCAAACTACCAGCCAGTAATATTTTTATATACCAAAAAAACATGAAGGCAATTTCATTCATAGTAACTACAAAAATATAATATCTAAGAGTAAATCAATGACATAAAAGACCTCTAGAATGAGAAATTAAAAACTCTAATGAAGATCCAGGAGTCTGGCCTAATGGTAAAATGCTAGCCTAGTATTCATGAAGCCCTGGGTTCCATTCCCTGATACCACATACATAGAAAAAGCTAGAAGTGGTGCTGTGGCTCAAGTGGTAGAGGCCTAACTGAGAAAGTCTAAGGACAGTGGTAAAGCCCAGGACTGGCAAAAAACCAAACCAAACCAAACCAAAACAAAACAAAATCTCTGATGAAGTAAAACAAACAAAAGGCGGGAAGATCTCCATGCTCGTGGATTTGAAGAATTATGTCATCAAAACACTCACATTACTCAAAACTATTTACGTTTTCAATACAATCTCAATTAAAAATATCAATGTCGTTCAGAACTGGAAAAATTATCCTAAAATGTATGTGGGAGCCCTCAAGATACAGAATAGCTAAAGCAATTCTGAGCAAAATGAGAAAAACTGGAGTTATCATAATATCAGATTTCAAGAAATACTATAGAATTATAGTAGAGGAAAAAAATGGAGTGGTATTGGCATGGAAATAGACACATAGACCCCTGTGGAACAGAAGAGGAACCCAGGGGGCTGGGAGTTTGGTCTGGTGGTAGAGTGCTTGCCTAGCATGCTCAAAGCCCTGGGTTCGATTGCCCAGTACCACATGCATAGAAAAAAAGGCTGGAACTAGTGCTGAGGCTCAAGCAGTAGAGCTCTAGCCTTGAGAAAGTCCAAGGACAGTGCTCAGGCCCTGAGCTCAAGCCCAGGACTGGAGAAAAAAGAAAAAAAAAGAGTGAACCCAGGAATAAACCATCTATATGTATATATGTATGTATATATGTATGGGGGTGCGTTATTTTAAAATGGTAGTTATTGTTAAGTGGTTTACAAAGGGGTTGCAATTCCATAAGTCAGGTTAGAAGTGCAGTGTTTCTTGGTCAGTGTCAACCCTTCCTCCTTTCTCCGTCCTTCCCTCCCCTCAAGTTAGTTCGGTTTTTACCTCACACACACTGCGCCCCGGTTTTAATCATTTCCGTTACTGCTGTGACTGGAGTTCCTGACTGAACCACTTCAGTGAGGAAGATGTGTTCTGGCTCGGAGCTGCAGAGCTCAGTCCACCATGGGAAGCTTCGTCGTTTCGGCTGCTCAGGTGACGCAGACTGCTACGGTGGCAGAAACTTGTGGCTGCAGTGAGCCGTTCACTTCTTGGTGGACAGGAAACAGCGGGGGGGAGGGGCAGAGGAGAAAAACGCCCCTCCCTGGGTCCTTCCCAGGAGCCCACTTCTCACGGCTGGGCCCCCTCCTAGAGTCCCCTGCTCCACGAGGGCAGCACCTCCAGCGGGGACCTGACCTGCTGGGACCTTCCTTATCAAGGCATAGCAATGGCTGGGTGCTTTTCCACGAAGGAACAGAGCACCTCTGGGGAAAGGAGCCTCTTCAAACAAGGGTGGGAAGCACAGATGTAGACGGCAGGCTTGACCACTGCCTCTCAATTCCTAAAGCTAAGAACTGAAACTCGGGGCCGGGGGCAGCCTGGTAGCCCAGCCCATGCCTACCATGCATGAAGAATATGCCAAGCCACACCAAACCAAAACAAGACAAAAAAGCCACCAGGAGAAGCAGGTCATGAGCGGCTGGTTAGGACCCAGAAGCACAGGAGCCGGGAGTAAGGACGGGTGTCGGCTTACATTCATCAGTCATAAGAAACGTGTGCAAAGCAAAGGAAGGACTGACTGAGAAGGAAACCTCAGGTGCAGAAAATGTCTACCAAACATTTTTATCTAACAAGGGACGAAGGCCTGAAATATAGAAAGAATGCCAAGGAGCTGGGCTAGGTGTTTTACCCCTGTAATCCCAGCTGTGTGGGTGCAGAGGTCTGGAGGGCATTGGTTTGGAAGCCGTCCTGGGCAAGCAGTTACCGAGACCCCTTCTCAAGCAGACCTACCGGCGGGGCTTCACACCTATGATCCCCTCCACCCAGGGAACGTGGTAGGATCACTGGGGTCCAAGATATCCTTGGCAAAAATGTGCTAGCCTCTCCAAAACATGGAGTGAAAAGATGGGGACCTGACTCCCTAGAGCTCTCAGCCAAAGCTCTGGGCCTCGTCAAACCCCGGAAACATACAACGGCAACAACCCAACTCATAGAGGTACAAGATGGGTAAATGATCTGAACAGCCACGTCTCAAAAAGAAGAGTCAACAATACTAGAAAAAAGCTAATGGTAGTCAGGTGGTGTGAAGATTCTACCTTACTCCAATTGCTGCTGTAAAAAAGCCACCTGCGTTTAAAGAATGGTTGCAAGCCTTTGAGAGAGTCTGCTAAGCACCAAGATGAATACGAGTCCTCCCAGAAAGGCTCGTGCAGAAGGAGGCCTGCCCCCAGGTTCAGGCGGAGAGAAGAGCAGCGCGTCTTGGCGCCCACACCAGCGTGCAGACTGTGCGCACCCCGACCTTTCCTGCCACAGAGGTGTGGTCAAGGAAGCCACCTCCGGCTGAGTCCGCTCTTCCTGACCCCAAAACAAGGAGGACGGCAGACCAAAGAGAAGAGTGCTGAGGGCAACTCGCGAGCATGGCGGCCGGTGCTCACAGTCTCCACTCTGTGCGCCCGTGTGCACTCCCGCCACACAGGCCAGGAGCAGCTGGCGCTTCCTTTCCTGTGCCACCCGGGCTGGGGCCTGGAGCTACGAGGCCTGAGAGCCCCGCCCTACCCCAGCCTTCCTGGGGCTTGTGGGCCCGTGACAGAGAGGTGCCACAGGGAGGCTCTTCCAAGTCCAGCTCCCGGGCAGCCCTCCAGCCGCCCTCCTCTGCGGGGGGAGCTGGGTTCCTTGCACCTGCAGGGACATGACATGTGCAGGGCTGGGGTTGGGGACACACATCAAGTCTCTCCATTTTCTCTGTGGGGCTGCAAATCCTGGCTTGAGCCAGTGTCCTCCGGGGGGCAGTCTCCACTGGTGCAGAATCGCTGGACCTTGTTCTGGCCCCCTCCTCCCAGGGCCCAGCCATGCCCCGGCTGGAGGGCCTGCAGAGGCCAGCAGAGGGCAGGCTGTCCCCTCCCCAGGCACAGCTGGTCTCCCGTGCCCCAGCAGCAGGGAGGAGGACTCTGTGCTTGGATCTTCTGTATTCATTCTGTGTTTTCACTTCCCATCAAAAAATAAGGACAGGAAGTCAGAATCCACAGTAAAAACAAACATTACCCTGGGGAAGTGTGGGTGACCTAAAGGAGGTTCCAGAAAGCAGGATGCCGTCCCCTGCCGCACGGCGGAGACCCTGGAGACCACTGCCAGGCCACACTGCCCGGGCCCTCGCCCTCGGGGCCGGGAGGCGGAGGTCTCCATGGCCGTTCCTCGGTGGCTCCCTCAGGTCCTCTGCCGCCTTTCGACACTTCTCTCATGCTTAGGTTGATCGGGCAGACTTCTGGGACGTGTGTCAGGAACAAGAGCAGCAGGAACGCGCGCCTGGCTTCGTCCTCCATCCAGCAGAGCCAGCACGTGGTGACCCCTTGTGGCTCCTGGCTGTCCCCACCTGCCAGCACCATTGCCTGGGGGACGAGCCTTACCAAGGGGTCAGTCAGCTCTAGTTCCACTGCAGTCCAGGCCGTGCCACAGGACAGGACTGGGGCCATTTGAGCTCAGTGCTCCATGGTCCTCTCTCTCTCTTTTCTGGCCACTGGGCCAAGCCCTTCCCTCCCCAGCACCGGTTTCGCCCCCCCCTCCTGTGGCGGCCTGCATGCTGGCAGGCTGGGCCCCAGGTGGACTTGTTCTTGGCATGCCCACCTCTGGCTGCCTGCTCTGCACTCCCAAGACGGTTCTCACCCTCATAGCTGTTTCTGAGGCAGGGACCCCTCAGGGAGTTGGATGGGGCGTGGGTCACAACCTCCCATTGGGCTGGCTCCTCTTCCAAGTGTGCTGAGGCAGAGGCAAGGCGGAGGAACCCACGCTCAGGGTCTGGGGGCCCTGTCAGTCACGGGGCGCTCAGAAGAGTCACACCGGGGGCGGGGCTGGAGCCCTGGAGCTGGGATTCCCTTAGCTTGGCTGGGTCCTGGGCGTGCCAGGGCCTCCTCTGCCAGAGAATGGGCTCAGCTGCCCCTGGGAGTGTGGGCAGGCATTCGTCCTGGGGGAGTGAGGCACGTGCCAAGGCTCTCGCCTTGGAGGGAGGAGGTGCCAACCTCTCAGCCTCCAGGCAGGGCTCCAGCCCCTGAGGGCAGGGGCCGGGTGGATGTGAATCCAGGGCTCTCCTCCATCTGGCTCTTCACAGCGAGGTGTGGGGCCTGTCTCGCCCTGGGCTCAGGTGTGTGTCTGGCAAGGTCCTGGGTCGGGGCACCACCCACCGTCTCAGCCTCTTTGGTGGCCTGCCCCAGCCACAGGCTCACTGCCATGGTTTTTTTTCTATTTATAGTTGTCTTGTTCTATGTTGAGGATGATTTTACAACCTGCCCGAAATTCCCTGGGAAGTAGGGAGGGTGTACACCCTAAAGAAATAAAATGACGTGGGATTTGGTGAAAGGTAAGGACACTTTTATTCCCCTCACCATAAAACTGCTGCAACAAGATGATTAGAAAAGAGACCAATCTGAGCGTGCCCGGCTCTGCTCAGGAAGGCAGCTGGCCCCTGGGGCCAGCTGGCACAGTGGCTGGGGTGCTTGCAGGGCAGGAGGGAGGATCTCCTGAGCCCTGCTTTCGCTATCTCCTTTGGAAGTGTGTCCAGCTTCTGGGGCCCAGGGAATGTGGGGTGGCCTCGGAGCCAGGCTTCACCACAGCCGTGGAGCCTCTTGCAGAATTCTTGCAGACTTCACACTGTGCAGATGCTAGGTCAGTCTGCCTTGGCCAGAGACCCAGACCCCTCCCTGTTCAAAGCCCTCTCCTCGTTCTGCGGTGGCTCTGGGCTCTGCCCAGGAAAGGCAGGCTCGGATATTTCTCTAAGACAGGAAGGAAGGTGGCACAGATGCATAGCACTTGACTGGAGAAGTGATTTTTGTTTTACAAGAAGTAATAAAATGTTTCTCACTCATCCACTTTACTGAGGTGCAATCAGCATACAATCAACTCTATAGTGTCAATTCGATGGCATGTGTCACTGGAGAAAATACCACAATAAACGTGGTAGGAGGCATTTCCATCACCACAGGTCCTCTTGCCCACCCCTCTGCATTCCCTGTCTACCATTCACGCCTGCTAGAACGCTGACAGAGGTCTGACAGTACATGATTTGCCCCTTTCCTTTCCTGTCTGCCTCACTCAGAAGAAATGTTCTTAGGTTCGGCGGTGTGTTTACAGTCTAGTCTTCGGTTCCTGTTTAGAGCTGCTGTATTTGTTTCGGTGTAGAACTCAGTCATTTTTCTCTGTGTGGATGCACCACCACCTGCTAATTCCTGCCAAAGCTCCTTCGTCATTTCCAGCTTTGCTATTACTTTACCTCTTCCTGCTTTCTTTGATGGAAATAAATACCTTGTGGGTTTTTTTTCTAGGTGTTAAGTTTTAGCTTATTTCTGTCTTTATATTTAAGGCATTTCTTGTAAGCAGACACAGAGCTGGGCCTTAGTACTTTTCCAGCCTGGAGATCTTTTCTTTATAATTGAAGTCTTTAGACTATTTGTATTGAATGTGATTGTGGTAAGGCCGAGATTTTGCTCCCTTTTGGATTGGGATTTGTTTTTTGTCAGTCATGGGGCTTGAACTCTGGGACTGGGCCCTGTCCCCTAGCTCTTCTCTTCAGCCCAAGGCTAGCGCTCTACTCCTTGAGCCACAGCACCACTGCCAGTTTTCTGGTGGTTAATTAGAGATAAGAATTTCAGACCTTTGTGCCCCAGCTAGCTTTGAACCGAGATCCTCAGATCTTAGCCTCCTGAGTAGCTAGGACGACAGGAGTGAGTGTTTTTCTGTGATTCCATTTTAACTCTTTTGCTTTTTTGTCGAGTTAAATGGTAACATAGCGGTAGATGATAAACCACCTGTGTTGTTCATAGCCTGTCTTCAAGTGAGAGCATTATAAAAAGAAGAACTTTATGACCTTGTTCCTATCTCTTCTCTTCAGGCCTTTGTGCCATCTCTGTGGGGCATGGCTCCATTCACATACTACATGTGAATACTACAGACTGCATACTACATTCCTACTACAATGTCAATATTTTCCATGTTCTGTGTTCAGCATCTTGAAAGCCTTCGTTTCATGTGCTGTTTCTAAGCTTCTGTTTGGTTTGGGCCGCTGGTTACCTGTCTTGGAATTGCTCCATGTTACCTAGAGGGGGATTTTGATAAAAACAACTTTTAAAAATAACCTTTTAAAATAGTTTATAAAATGTCTTTTTATTTGTTTGTATGCCAAGTCAATTCATTTTTAAATGAAGTTTTAGAAAGGTGAACATTTATAATAAAAATCTGGGTACTGATGGGACTGGGAGCGTAGCCTAGTGGTAGAGCACCCGTCTAGCATTCACGAAGCCCTGGGTTCGATTCCTCGGCACCACATACACAGAAAAAGCCAGAAGTGGTGCTGAGGCTCACATGGCAGAGTGCTACCCTTGAGCAAAAAGTGTCTAAGCCCTGAATTCAAGCCCCAGGACTGGCAAAAAAAAAATCTGGGCACTGGTGACTCATGCCTGTAACCCTAACTACTCAGGAGACAGACCTGAGGATCATGGTTCAAAGTTAACCCAGGCAGGAAAGTACATGAGTCTTATCCCCAATTAAGCACCAAAAAGCTAAAAGTAGAATTGTGGCTCAAGTAGTAGAATGTGCTAGCCTTGAGCAAAAAAGCTCAAGGATGGCACCCAGTCCCTGGGTCTAAGCCCCAAGACTGGCAAACAGGCACAGACACACAGACACACATACAGACACACAGACACACATACAGACACACACACACACATACAGACACACACACACACACACACACACACACACACACACACACACACACACATCTATCCCAAATATGCCATCTAGGGTACTTTAAGACTTGATTACATGTCCGCTCAGACTTGTTTATAATTATATACAATATTCCCTTATTATCTATATTATAAACACACACACACACACACACACACACACACACACACACACGCCTCAGTCTTGATTTCTTCTCCCTTACATCAGATAAGGAGCATTTCCCCATGTCATTAAGAGCAAAACCTGCAGCATGGCGTATCTATATTTTTCACTCTCTGGGTTTATAGAACTCTGACCGTCTTGGCCGGCAGAACTTGAGGTAATTAATTGGTTGGCACCAGACCGGTATGAATTTAGTTTGAAAAGCCTCACAACCTCAGTCACAGAGGCAAATTTATGTGGAGATTGGTGTATCTTAGAGGCAGATCTGTGAGGGCTGGCCAGCTCTCCCTGAGGATGCGGGGCCGCGGGCGAGGCAGCCGAGGCAGCCGAGAGACCCGGAGTCAACCGGGATTCCTTCTGCTAAGGCGAAGGCTTTGAGGAGGCACCATCGCCTGTAGCCAGCGGTGCAGCCTCAGGGCTCAGCCTTCAGGCCTGGCACCGCGCTGGCCTGTTCCTGGGTGCGGGAGACCTGATGGGAGAGGCCTCACCTCGCCACCTCTTGTCTTCAGCACCTTTGGGTCGGAAGCCTGGCCTCTGCCGACGCTCAGCTTTGCCCTGGCAGCCAGACAGATTCCAGGGCCTCCAGTCTGTGCTTGCTGACCTGATATCCAGGCAGGCTGTTCGGTTGAGCCTGGGACCCCAGGGTCCTCCTAGGAAGTTAGGAAACAGGAGGCCCTGCCCCGTGGTCATCCAAATATTTAGGATATGAAATACCTAAAACTCCAATGAAGGCGGCTCCCTTCCCTCCCTAGATCCTGCAGCTCCCTAGAGGGGCCTCGGCGGCAGCCCCTGCCCACCCGTCAGTCCTGGCTCTCCCTTCCTCCTGGGCACCCCCAAACCAGGGCTGCCTCTGCCCTAACAGTTCCACTGGGCCCAGGGAACCCAGTGCAGGCTGTGGACATCCGCTCCTGTCTGCTACCGAGGAGCAGGAAGTCACAGGTGCGGGGAGGGGGGGGCAATCTGAGCAGTTGGAATAATCAGATGTCACAAAGTCCAAGCTCCGTCATTCCGTGAACTTTATTGGCAGGAGCAGCCGCCACCCAGACCGCTCACCCCATCCTAAACTCAGTTTTGGCACTGAGGAGTTGATGTCCCAGCCCAGAGCAAGGCTGTTGAGGACGTGAGGCGACCGATCCCTGGCTGGTTCTGGGGGAAAGGGTGACACCAGGGAGACCCAGAAGGGCAGCCCCTCGGGGCAGGGGCATGGTCCTGCTGAGGAGTCTCTCACGCAGTCATGGGCCACCTCCAAGGTCAGCTGGGGGTCACACGGGGATAGGTGTGGCCTTCGTGCAGTCTCTTTTCCTGATAAGCCCCTGGCAACTGCTCAGGGACTTGGCAGAGACTGACAAAGTCACTTTCCTCGACCTCCTCTTTCCGGGTATCCTCCTGAAGCAGCAGGAGAGGCCTATGAGCTGGAAAGGCCAGGACAAGAGGAGAACAGACTTTGGGCTGTCGACATGTCCTTGGCTTGCCGGATGACAGGTGCTCAGTGCCACTGCTGGTCACTGGGCCTGGCTCCACAGGTGCCTGGCTGACCCGCAGGCCTGAGGTCTGAGGACTGGGGGCGCCAGGCCCCGAGACATTGCCCTGGGCTGCGGCCCCACACCTCCCATAGCCTTGCTCTAGTGGAAATCTAGTGTCACCTCCACACAGTGCCTTTTAGCTGCTTTGGCCAAGCCAGGCGTGAGAGTCCAGTGCTGGTCATGGAGCCGAGCTCCCATGCCCCACCTGATGTCACTGGCGGTGGGGGGGAGGTGATCCCAAGGGGTAAGTGGGGTCATCTCCGTGTGGGGACGTGGGACTTCAGGGACACTGAGGCGAGATGACCCAAAGTCCAGTGGAAAAGGGCGGGAGACTCTTGGGCAACTTCCTAGCAGCCTTGGTGCTGGGCGGTCCCTGTTGGCAGGTCCGGTGTATCAGGCAGCTCTCTCAGCACAGTGGAGCCCCCGGCCTGCACGTGGCTGACTCCAACCTGGCTGTGGAGACTGGCGAGGGTCTCCAAGGCGGCGAGGACTCAGCGAGGACCAGGGCTCCTCCCTCCTCCCCTGGGCTTCTAGAAGTCTTCAGAAACATCCAGCCCAAAGCCAGGCTTCATCCAGCAGTCAAAAAGCCTAGTGCTGGAAATGAAGGGCTAGAGGCCAGTCAGACCCAAAAAGAGATCGCGACTCCAAATTAAATGTAAATGCATAAATAAACAAATGATAAAAGGAAATGAGTCAGGCCTGCGTATGCCCCTCTGTGTCTTAGGAAAGACACAGTGAGCTTTCTGTCTGACCAGAGAGTAGCAGGTCCACACGGTACAGGTCCAGCCTGCCTCCTCAGGTCGGTGTGCCGACTCTGCTATTTCATGTTGTCTTTCTTTAATGCCCCACCAGGTGTGTGTGGCAGCCAGGACTCGCGCAGGGCTGGACAGGGCTCGCAGCCCAGGCCATCCAGTGCAAGCAGAGGCCCTTGAGGTCTCTGGGCCACGAAGGGTCCTGTCAAGGATGTCCCCAAGGGCGACCTGGCAGTGGACAGGGTGAAACAGCTTCTCTGCATGCTGGTTGATACCCCTGGGCAGGGGCGGGGAGGCAGAAGCATGGCCACTGTTGGCTGGCCTCCTCCTGGAGCCAGTGTCCAGTACCTGATCGGAGACCCCAGGGCAGGGCACAGCCACCTCCCCTCCACCTGAGGTAAACATCAAAGTTAATAAATTCTTAAAAAAAAAAAAAGCAAATGAAACCCAGCAAAGGGAGGGAGTGGAGGTGAGAGGACCCCACCTCCCAGGTAGACCAGAGGAGTGGAGGTGAGAGGACCCCACCTCCCAGGTAGACTGGAGGAGTGGAGGTGAGAGGACCCCTCCTCCCAGGTAGACTGGAGGAGTGGAGGTGAGAGGACCCCACCTCCCAGGTAGACCAGAGGAGTGGAGGTGAGAGGACCCCATCTCCCAGGTAGACCGGAGGAGTGGAGGTGAGAGGACCCCATCTCCCAGGTAGACTGGAGGAGTGGAGGTGAGAGGACCCCATCTCCCAGGTAGACTGGAGGAGTGGAGGTGAGAGGACCCCATCTCCCAGGTAGACTGGAGGAGTGGAGGTGAGAGGACCCCACCTCCCAGGTAGACTGGAGGAGTGGAGGTGAGAGGACCCCATCTCCCAGGTAGACTGGAGGAGTGGAGGTGAGAGGACCCCATCTCCCAGGTAGACTGGAGGAGTGGAGGTGAGAGGACCCCTCCTCCCAGGTAGACTGGAGGAGTGGAGGTGAGAGGACCCCACCTCCCAGGTAGACCAGAGGAGTGGAGGTGAGAGGACCCCATCTCCCAGGTAGACTGGAGGAGTGGAGGTGAGAGGACCCCATCTCCCAGGTAGACTGGAGGAGTGGAGGTGAGAGGACCCCACCTCCCAGGTAGACTGGAGGAGTGGAGGTGAGAGGACCCCTCCTCCCGGGTAGACTGGAGGAGTGGAGGTGAGAGGACCCCACCTCCCAGGTAGACTGGAGGAGTGGAGGTGAGAGGACCCCATCTCCCAGGTAGACTGGAGGAGTGGAGGTGAGAGGACCCCTCCTCCCGGGTAGACTGGAGGAGTGGAGGTGAGAGGACCCCATCTCCCGGGTAGACTGGAGGAGTGGAGGTGAGAGGACCCCATCTCCCAGGTAGACTGGAGGAGTGGAGGTGAGAGGACCCCTCCTCCCAGGTAGACTGGAGGAGTGGAGGTGAGAGGACCCCACCTCCCGGGTAGACTGGAGGAGTGGAGGTGAGAGGACCCCATCTCCCAGGTAGACTGGAGGAGTGGAGGTGAGAGGACCCCTCCTCCCGGGTAGACTGGAGGAGTGGAGGTGAGAGGACCCCACCTCCCAGGTAGACTGGAGGAGTGGAGGTGAGAGGACCCCACCTCCCAGGTAGACTGGAGGAGTGGAGGTGAGAGGACCCCTCCTCCCAGGTAGACTGGAGGAGTGGAGGTGAGAGGACCCCACCTCCCAGGTAGACTGGAGGAGTGGAGGTGAGAGGACCCCACCTCCCGGGTAGACTGGAGGAGTGGAGGTGAGAGGACCCCTCCTCCCGGGTAGACTGGAGGAGTGGAGGTGAGAGGACCCCATCTCCCAGGTAGACTGGAGGAGTGGAGGTGAGAGGACCCCTCCTCCCGGGTAGACTGGAGGAGTGGAGGTGAGAGGACCCCACCTCCCAGGTAGACTGGAGGAGTGGAGGTGAGAGGACCCCATCTCCCAGGTAGACTGGAGGAGTGGAGGTGAGAGGACCCCTCCTCCCGGGTAGACTGGAGGAGTGGAGGTGAGAGGACCCCTCCTCCCAGGTAGACTGGAGGAGTGGAGGTGAGAGGACCCCATCTCCCAGGTAGACTGGAGGAGTGGAGGTGAGAGGACCCCATCTCCCAGGTAGACTGGAGGAGTGGAGGTGAGAGGACCCCATCTCCCAGGTAGACTGGAGGGAGGACCGGTGAGAGTGAGAGGACCCCTCTCCCAGGTAGACTGGAGGACCTCGGAGTGGAGGTGAGAGGACCCCATCTCCCAGGTAGACTGGAGGAGTGGAGGTGAGAGGACCCCATCTCCCAGGTAGACTGGAGGAGTGGAGGTGAGAGGACCCCACCTCCCAGGTAGACTGGAGGAGTGGAGGTGAGAGGACCCCTCCTCCCAGGTAGACTGGAGGAGTGGAGGTGAGAGGACCCCACCTCCCAGGTAGACTGGAGGAGTGGAGGTGAGAGAGTGAGAGGACCCCACCTCCCAGGTAGACTGGAGGAGTGGAGGTGAGAGGACCCCACCTCCCAGGTAGACTGAAGGAGTGGAGGTGAGAGGACCCCTCCTCCCGGGTAGACTGGAGGAGTGGAGGTGAGAGGACCCCATCTCCCAGGTAGACTGGAGGAGTGGAGGTGAGAGGACCCCTCCTCCCGGGTAGACTGGAGGAGTGGAGGTGAGAGGACCCCTCCTCCCGGGTAGACTGGAGGAGTGGAGGTGAGAGGACCCCATCTCCCGGGTAGACTGGAGGAGTGGAGGTGAGAGGACCCCATCTCCCAGGTAGACTGGAGGAGTGGAGGTGAGAGGACCCCTCCTCCCAGGTAGACTGGAGGAGTGGAGGTGAGAGGACCCCACCTCCCGGGTAGACTGGAGGAGTGGAGGTGAGAGGACCCCATCTCCCGGGTAGACTGGAGGAGTGGAGGTGAGAGGACCCCTCCTCCCGGGTAGACTGGAGGAGTGGAGGTGAGAGGACCCCACCTCCCAGGTAGACTGGAGGAGTGGAGGTGAGAGGACCCCACCTCCCAGGTAGACTGGAGGAGTGGAGGTGAGAGGACCCCTCCTCCCAGGTAGACTGGAGGAGTGGAGGTGAGAGGACCCCACCTCCCAGGTAGACTGGAGGAGTGGAGGTGAGAGGACCCCACCTCCCGGGTAGACTGGAGGAGTGGAGGTGAGAGGACCCCTCCTCCCGGGTAGACTGGAGGAGTGGAGGTGAGAGGACCCCATCTCCCAGGTAGACTGGAGGAGTGGAGGTGAGAGGACCCCTCCTCCCGGGTAGACTGGAGGAGTGGAGGTGAGAGGACCCCACCTCCCAGGTAGACTGGAGGAGTGGAGGTGAGAGGACCCCCATCTCCCAGGTAGACTGGAGGAGTGGAGGTGAGAGGACCCCTCCTCCCGGGTAGACTGGAGGAGTGGAGGTGAGAGGACCCCTCCTCCCAGGTAGACTGGAGGAGTGGAGGTGAGAGGACCCCATCTCCCAGGTAGACTGGAGGAGTGGAGGTGAGAGGACCCCATCTCCCAGGTAGACTGGAGGAGTGGAGGTGAGAGGACCCCATCTCCCAGGTAGACTGGAGGAGTGGAGGTGAGAGGACCCCTCCTCCCAGGTAGACTGGAGGAGTGGAGGTGAGAGGACCCCATCTCCCAGGTAGACTGGAGGAGTGGAGGTGAGAGGACCCCATCTCCCAGGTAGACTGGAGGAGTGGAGGTGAGAGGACCCCACCTCCCAGGTAGACTGGAGGAGTGGAGGTGAGAGGACCCCTCCTCCCAGGTAGACTGGAGGAGTGGAGGTGAGAGGACCCCACCTCCCAGGTAGACTGGAGGAGTGGAGGTGAGAGGACCCCACCTCCCAGGTAGACTGGAGGAGTGGAGGTGAGAGGACCCCACCTCCCGGGTAGACTGAAGGAGTGGAGGTGAGAGGACCCCTCCTCCCGGGTAGACTGGAGGAGTGGAGGTGAGAGGACCCCATCTCCCAGGTAGACTGGAGGAGTGGAGGTGAGAGGACCCCTCCTCCCGGGTAGACTGGAGGAGTGGAGGTGAGAGGACCCCTCCTCCCAGGTAGACTGGAGGAGTGGAGGTGAGAGGACCCCATCTCCCAGGTAGACTGGAGGAGTGGAGGTGAGAGGACCCCATCTCCCAGGTAGACTGGAGGAGTGGAGGTGAGAGGACCCCATCTCCCAGGTAGACTGGAGGAGTGGAGGTGAGAGGACCCCTCCTCCCAGGTAGACTGGAGGAGTGGAGGTGAGAGGACCCCATCTCCCAGGTAGACTGGAGGAGTGGAGGTGAGAGGACCCCATCTCCCAGGTAGACTGGAGGAGTGGAGGTGAGAGGACCCCACCTCCCAGGTAGACTGGAGGAGTGGAGGTGAGAGGACCCCACCTCCCAGGTAGACTGGAGGAGTGGAGGTGAGAGGACCCCACCTCCCAGGTAGACTGGAGGAGTGGAGGTGAGAGGACCCCACCTCCCAGGTAGACTGGAGGAGTGGAGGTGAGAGGACCCCACCTCCAGGTAGACTGGAGGAGTGGAGGTGAGAGGACCCCACCTCCCAGGCTAGACTGGAGGAGTGGAGGTGAGAGGACCCCACCTCCCAGGTAGACTGGAGGAGTGGAGGTGAGAGGACCCCACCTCCCAGGTAGACTGGAGGAGTGGAGGTGAGAGGACCCCATCTCCCAGGTAGACTGGAGGAGTGGAGGTGAGAGGACCCCATCTCCCGGGTAGACTGGAGGAGTGGAGGTGAGAGGACCCCATCTCCCAGGTAGACTGGAGGAGTGGAGGTGAGAGGACCCCACCTACCAGGTAGACTGGAGGAGTGGAGGTGAGAGGACCCCATCTCCCAGGTAGACTGGAGGAGTGGAGGTGAGAGGACCCCTCCTCCCGGGTAGACTGGAGGAGTGGAGGTGAGAGGACCCCATCTCCCGGGTAGACTGGAGGAGTGGAGGTGAGAGGACCCCATCTCCCGGGTAGACTGGAGGAGTGGAGGTGAGAGGACCCCATCTCCTGGGTAGACTGGAGGAGTGGAGGTGAGAGGACCCCATCTCCCAGGTAGACTGGAGGAGTGGAGGTGAGAGGACCCCACCTCCCAGGTAGACTGGAGGAGTGGAGGTGAGAGGACCCCATCTCCCGGGTAGACTGGAGGAGTGGAGGTGAGAGGACCCCATCTCCCAGGATGAGAGGACCCCTCCTCCCAGGTAGACTGGAGGAGTGGAGGTGAGAGGACCCCATCTCCCAGGTAGACTGGAGGAGTGGAGGTGAGAGGACCCCATCTCCCGGGTAGACTGGAGGAGTGGAGGTGAGAGGACCCCATCTCCCGGGTAGACTGGAGGAGTGGAGGTGAGAGGGACCCCATCTCCCGGGTAGACTGGAGGAGTGGAGGTGAGAGGACCCCATCTCCCGGGTAGACTGGAGGAGTGGAGGTGAGAGGACCCCTCCTCCCAGGTAGACTGGAGGAGTGGAGGTGAGAGGACCCCATCTCCCAGGTAGACTGGAGGAGTGGAGGTGAGAGGACCCCTCCTCCCAGGTAGACTGGAGGAGTGGAGGTGAGAGGACCCCATCTCCCAGGTAGACTGGAGGAGTGGAGGTGAGAGGACCCCACCTCCCAGGTAGACTGGAGGAGTGGAGGTGAGAGGACCCCATCTCCCAGGTAGACTGGAGGAGTGGAGGTGAGAGGACCCCATCTCCCGGGTAGACTGGAGGAGTGGAGGTGAGAGGACCCCATCTCCCAGGTAGACTGGAGGAGTGGAGGTGAGAGGACCCCATCTCCCGGTAGACTGGAGGAGTGGAGGTGAGAGGACCCCATCTCCTGGGTAGACTGGAGGAGTGGAGGTGAGAGGACCCCCATCTCCCAGGTAGACTGGAGGAGTGGAGGTGAGAGGACCCCACCTCTCAGGTAGACTGGAGGAGTGGAGGTGAGAGGACCCCACCTCCCAGGTAGACTGGAGGAGTGGAGGTGAGAGGACCCCATCTCCCAGGTAGACTGGAGGAGTGGAGGTGAGAGGACCCCACCTCCCAGGTAGACTGGAGGAGTGGAGGTGAGAGGACCCCACCTCCCAGGTAGACTGGAGGAGTGGAGGTGAGAGGACCCCATCTCCCGGGTAGACTGGAGGAGTGGAGGTGAGAGGACCCCATCTCCCGGGTAGACTGGAGGAGTGGAGGTGAGAGGACCCCATCTCCCGGGTAGACTGGAGGAGTGGAGGTGAGAGGACCCCATCTCCCGGGTAGACTGGAGGAGTGGAGGTTGAGAGGACCCCATCTCCCGGGTAGACTGGAGGAGTGGAGGTGAGAGGACCCCATCTCCCAGGTAGACTGGAGGAGTGGAGGTGAGAGGACCCCATCCTCCCAGGTAGACTGGAGGAGTGGAGGTGAGAGGACCCCACCTCCCAGGTAGACTGGAGGAGTGGAGGTGAGAGGACCCCATCTCCCGGGTAGACTGGAGGAGTGGAGGTGAGAGGACCCCATCTCCCAGGTAGACTGGAGGAGTGGAGGTGAGAGGACCCCATCTCCCAGGTAGACTGGAGGAAGTGGAGGTGAGAGGACCCCTCCTCCCAGGTAGACTGGAGGAGTGGAGGTGAGAGGACCCCATCTCCCAGGTAGACTGGAGGAGTGGAGGTGAGAGGACCCCATCTCCCAGGTAGACTGGAGGAGTGGAGGTGAGAGGACCCCCACCTCCCAGGTAGACTGGAGGAGTGGAGGTGAGAGGACCCCACCTCCCAGGTAGACTGGAGGAGTGGAGGTGAGAGGACCCCCATCTCCCAGGTAGACTGGAGGAGTGGAGGTGAGAGGACCCCACCTCCCAGGTAGACTGGAGAAGTAGAGGTGAGAGGACCCCTCCTCCCAGGTAGACTGGAGGAGTGGAGGTGAGAGGACCCCATCTCCCTGGGTAGACTGGAGGAGTGGAGGTGAGAGGACCCCATCTCCCAGGTAGACTGGAGGAGTGGAGGTGAGAGGACCCCCCTCCCAGGTAGACTGGAGGAGTGGAGGTGAGAGGACCCCTCCTCCCAGGTAGACCAGAGGAGTGGAGGTGAGAGGACCCCTCCTCCCAGGTAGACCAGAGGAGTGGAGGTCGAGAGGACCCCATCTCCCAGGTAGACTGGAGGAGTGGAGGTGAGAGGACCCCTCCTCCCAGGTAGACTGGAGGAGTGGAGGTGAGAGGACCCCCATCTCCCAGGTAGACTGGAGGAGTGGAGGTGAGAGGACCCCATCTCCCAGGTAGACTGGAGGAGTGGAGGTGAGAGGACCCCTCCTCCCCGGGTAGACTGGAGGAGTGGAGGTGAGAGGACCCCACCTCCCAGGTAGACTGGAGGAGTGGAGGTGAGAGGACCCCATCTCCCAGGTAGACTGGAGGAGTGGAGGGTGAGAGGACCACCCTCCTCCCGGGTAGACTGGAGGAGTGGAGGTGAGAGGACCCCTCCTCCCGGGTAGACTGGAGGAGTGGAGGTGAGAGGACCCCACTCTCCCAGGTAGACTGGAGGAGTGGAGGTGAGAGGACCCCATCTCCCAGGTAGACTGGAGGAGTGGAGGTGAGAGGACCCCACCTCCCAGGTAGACTGGAGGAGTGGAGGTTGAGAGGACCCCTCCTCCCGGGTAGACTGGAGGAGTGGAGGTGAGAGGACCCCATCTCCTGGGTAGACTGGAGGAGTGGAGGTGAGAGGACCCCATCTCCCAGGTAGACTGGAGGAGTGGAGGTGAGAGGACCCCATCTCCCAGGTAGACTGGAGGAGTGGAGGTGAGAGGACCCCTCCTCCCAGGTAGACCAGAGGAGTGGAGGTGAGACCGTGAGGAGAGGACCCCTCCTCCCAGGTAGACCAGAGGAGTGGAGGTGAGAGGACCCCATCTCCCAGGTAGACTGGAGGAGTGGAGGTGAGAGGACCCCATCTCCCGGGTAGACTGGAGGAGTGGAGGTGAGAGGACCCCATCTCCCAGGTAGACTGGAGGAGTGGAGGTGAGAGGACCCCACCTCCCAGGTAGACTGGAGGAGTGGAGGTGAGAGGACCCCCATCTCCCAGGTAGACTGGAGGAGTGGAGGTGAGAGGACCCCATCCTCCCGGGTAGACTGGAGGAGTGGAGGTGAGAGGACCCCATCTCCCGGGTAGACTGGAGGAGTGGAGGTGAGAGGACCCCATCTCCCGGGTAGACTGGAGGAGTGGAGGTGAGAGGACCCCATCTCCTGGGTAGACTGGAGGAGTGGAGGTGAGAGGACCCCATCTCCCAGGTAGACTGGAGGAGTGGAGGTGAGAGGACCCCACCTCCCAGGTAGACTGGAGGAGTGGAGGTGAGAGGACCCCCATCTCCCGGGTAGACTGGAGGAGTGGAGGTGAGAGGACCCCATCTCCCAGGTAGACTGGAGGAGTGGAGGTGAGAGGACCCCATCCTCCCAGGTAGACTGGAGGAGTGGAGGTGAGAGGACCCCATCTCCCAGGTAGACTGGAGGAGGTGGAGGTGAGAGGACCCCATCTCCCGGGTAGACTGGAGGAGTGGAGGTGAGAGGACCCCATCTCCCGGGTAGACTGGAGGAGTGGAGGTGAGAGGACCCCATCTCCCGGGTAGACTGGAGGAGTGGAGGTGAGAGGACCCCATCTCCCGGGGTAGACTGGAGGAGTGGAGGTGAGAGGACCCCTCTCTCCCAGGTAGACTGGAGGAGTGGAGGTGAGAGGACCCCATCTCCCAGGTAGACTGGAGGAGTGGAGGTGAGAGGACCCCATCCTCCCAGGTAGACTGGAGGAGTGGAGGTGAGAGGACCCCATCTCCCAGGTAGACTGGAGGAGTGGAGGTGAGAGGACCCCACCTCCCAGGTAGACTGGAGGAGTGGAGGTGAGAGGACCCCATCTCCCAGGTAGACTGGAGGAGTGGAGGTGAGAGGACCCCATCTCCAGGGTAGACTGGAGGAGTGGAGGTTGAGAGGACCCCATCTCCCAGGTAGACTGGAGGAGTGGAGGTGAGAGGACCCCATCTCCCAGGGTAGACTGGAGGAGTGGAGGTGAGAGGACCCCATCTCCCTGGGTAGACTGGAGGAGTGGAGGTGAGAGGACCCCATCTCCCAGGTAGACTGGAGGAGTGGAGGTGAGAGGACCCCACCTCCCAGGTAGACTGGAGGAGTGGAGGTGAGAGGACCCCACCTCCCAGGTAGACTGGAGGAGTGGAGGTGAGAGGACCCCATCTCCCAGGTAGACTGGAGGAGTGGAGGTGAGAGGACCCCACCTCCCAGGTAGACTGGAGGAGTGGAGGTGAGAGGACCCCACCTCCCAGGTAGACTGGAGGAGTGGAGGTGAGAGGACCCCATCTCCCAGGTAGACTGGAGGAGTGGAGGTGAGAGGACCCCACCTCCCAGGTAGACTGGAGGAGTGGAGGTGAGAGGACCCCACCTCCCAGGTAGACTGGAGGAGTGGAGGTGAGAGGACCCCATCTCCCGGGTAGACTGGAGGAGTGGAGGTGAGAGGACCCCCATCTCCCGGTAGACTGAGGAGTGGAGGTGAGAGGACCCCATCTCCCGGGTAGACTGGAGGAGTGGAGGTGAGAGGACCTCCCATCTCCCGGGTAGACTGGAGGAGTGGAGGTGAGAGGACCCCATCTCCCGGGTAGACTGGAGGAGTGGAGGTGAGAGGGACCCCATCTCCCGGGTAGACTGGAGGAGTGGAGGTGAGAGGACCCCTCCTCCCAGGTAGACTGGAGGAGTGGAGGTGAGAGGACCCCACCTCCCAGGTAGACTGGAGGAGTGGAGGTGAGAGGACCCCATCTCCCAGGTAGACTGGAGGAGTGGAGGTGAGAGGACCCCATCCTCCCAGGTAGACTGGAGGAGTGGAGGTGAGAGGACCCCCATCTCCCAGGTAGACTGGAGGAGTGGAGGTGAGAGGACCCCTCCTCCCAGGTAGACTGGAGGAGTGGAGGTGAGAGGACCCCATCTCCCAGGTAGACTGGAGGAGTGGAGGTGAGAGGACCCCATCCTCCCAGGTAGACTGGAGGAGTGGGAGGTGAGAGGACCCACCTCCCAGGTAGACTGGAGGAGTGGAGGTGAGAGGACCCCCACCTCCCAGGTAGACTGGAGGAGTGGAGGTGAGAGGACCCCATCTCCAGGTAGACTGGAGGAGTGGAGGTGAGAGGACCCCACCTCCCAGGGTAGACTGGAGGAGTGGAGGTGAGAGGACCCCCTCCTCCAGGGTAGACTGGAGGAGTGGAGGTGAGAGGACCCCATCTCCAGGGTAGACTGGAGGAGTGGAGGTGAGAGGACCCCATCCTCCCAGGTAGACTGGAGGAGTGGAGGTGAGAGGACCCCCATCTCCCAGGTAGACCTGGAGGAGTGGAGGTGAGAGGACCCCATCTCCCAGGTAGACTGGAGGAGTGGAGGTGAGAGGACCCCATCTCCCAGGTAGACTGGAGGAGTGGAGGTGAGAGGACCCCTCCTCCCAGGTAGACCAGGAGGAGTGGAGGTGAGAGGACCCCTCCTCCCAGGTAGACTGAGAGGAGTGGAGGTGAGAGGACCCCATCTCCCAGGTAGACTGGAGGAGTGGAGGTGAGAGGACCCCTCCTCCCAGGTAGACTGGAGGGAGTGGAGGTGAGAGGACCCCATCTCCCAGGTAGACTGGAGGAGTGGAGGTGAGAGGACCCCATCTCCCAGGTAGACTGGAGGAGTGGAGGTGAGAGGACCCCATCCTCCCAGGTAGACTGGAGGAAGTGGAGGTGAGAGGACCCCACCTCCCAGGTAGACTGGAGGAGTGGAGGTGAGAGGACCCCATCTCCCAGGTAGACTGGAGGAGTGGAGGTGAGAGGACCCCATCTCCCGGGTAGACTGGAGGAGTGGAGGTGAGAGGACCCCATCTCCCGGGTAGACTGGAGGAGTGGAGGTGAGAGGACCCCATCTCCCAGGTAGACTGGAGGAGTGGAGGTGAGAGGACCCCACCTCCCCAGCGTAGACTGGAGGAGTGGAGGTGAGAGGACCCCATCTCCCAGGTAGACTGGAGGAGTGGAGGTGAGAGGGACCCCACTCTCCCAGGTAGAGACTGGGAGGAGTGGAGGGTGAGAGGGACCCCATCTCCCAGGGTAGACTGGAGGAGTGGAGGTGAGAGGACCCCATCTCCCAGGTAGACTGGAGGGAGTGGAGGTGAGAGGACCCCATCTCCCAGGGTAGACTGGAGGAGTGGAGGTGAGAGGACCCCCATCTCCCAGGTAGAACTGGAGGAGTGGAGGTGAAGAGGACCCCACCTCCCAGGTAGACTGGAGGAGTGGAGGTGAGAGGACCCCATCCTCCCAGGTAGACTGGAGGAGTGGAGGTGAGAGGACCCCACCTCCCAGGTAGACTGGAGGAGTGGAGGTGAGAGGACCCCACCTCCCAGGTAGACTGGAGGAGTGGAGGTGAGAGGACCCCCACCTCCCAGGTAGACTGGAGGAGTGGAGGTGAGAGGACCCCACCTCCCAGGGAGGTGAGGACTCGAGGAGTGGAGGTGAGAGGACCCCATCTCCCGGGTAGACTGGAGGAGTGGAGGTGAGAGGACCCCATCCTCCCAGGTAGACTGGAGGAGTGGAGGTGAGAGGACCCCATCTCCCAGGTAGACTGGAGGAGTGGAGGTGAGAGGACCCCATCTCCCAGGTAGACTGGAGGAGTGGAGGTGAGAGGACCCCATCTCCCAGGTAGACTGGAGGAGTGGAGGTGAGAGGACCCCATCTCCCAGGTAGACTGGAGGAGTGGAGGTGAGAGGACCCCATCTCCCAGGTAGACTGGAGGAGTGGAGGTGAGAGGACCCCATCTCCCAGGTAGACTGGAGGAGTGGAGGTGAGAGGACCCCACCTCCCAGGTAGACTGGAGGAGTGGAGGTGAGAGGACCCCATCTCCCAGGTAGACTGGAGGAGTGGAGGTGAGAGGACCCCATCTCCCAGGTAGACTGGAGGAGTGGAGGTGAGAGGACCCCATCTCCCAGGGTAGACTGGAGGGAGTGGAGGTGAGAGGACCCCATCTCCCAGGTAGACTGGAGGAGTGGAGGTGAGAGGACCCCATCCTCCCAGGTAGACTGGAGGAGTGGAGGTGAGAGGACCCCACCTCCCAGGTAGACTGGAGGAGTGAGGTGAGAGGACCCCATCTCCCAGGTAGACTGGAGGAGTGGAGGTGAGAGGACCCCATCTCCCAGGTAGACTGGAGGAGTGGAGGTGAGAGGACCCCCACCTCCCAGGTAGACTGGAGGAGTGGAGGTGAGAGGACACCCTCTCCCAGTAGACTGGAGGAGTGGAGGTGAGAGGACCCCATCCTCCCAGGTAGACTGGAGGAGTGGAGGTGAGAGGACCCCTCCTCCCAGGTAGACTGGAGGAGTGGAGGTGAGAGGACCCCATCTCCCAGGTAGACTGGAGGAGTGGAGGTGAGAGGACCCCCATCTCCCAGGTAGACTGGAGGAGTGGAGGTGAGAGGACCCCACCTCCCAGGTAGACTGGAGGAGTGGAGGTGAGAGGACCCCTCCTCCCAGGTAGACTGGAGGAGTGGAGGTGAGAGGACCCCCTCTCCCAGGTAGACTGGAGGAGTGGAGGTGAGAGGACCCCTCCTCCCGGTAGACTGGAGGAGTGGAGGTGAGAGACCCCTCCTCCCGGTAGACTGGAGGAGTGGAGGTGAGAGGACCCCATCTCCCCAGGTAGACTGGAGGAGTGGAGGTGAGAGGACCCCATCTCCCCAGGGTAGACTGGAGGAGTGGAGGTGAGAGGACCCCCTCCTCCCAGGTAGACTGGAGGAGTGGAGGTGAGAGGACCCCCTCCTCCCAGGTAGACTGGAGGAGTGGAGGTGAGAGGACCCCTCCTCCCCAGGTAGACTGGAGGAGTGGAGGTGAGAGGACCCCACCTCCCAGGTAGACTGGAGGAGTGGAGGTGAGAGGACCCCCTCCTCCCAGGTAGACTGGAGGAGTGGAGGTGAGAGGACCCCACCTCCCAGGTAGACTGGAGGAGTGGAGGTGAGAGGACCCCTCCTCCCAGGTAGACTGGAGGAGTGGAGGTGAGAGGACCCCACCTCCCAGGTAGACTGGAGGAGTGGAGGTGAGAGGACCCCTCCTCCCAGGTAGACTGGAGGAGTGGAGGTGAGAGGACCCATCTCCCAGGGTAGACTGGAGGAGTGGAGGTGAGAGGACCCCATCTCCCAGGGTAGACTGGAGGAGTGGAGGTGAGAGGACCCCTCCTTCTCCAGGTAGACTGGAGGAGTGGAGGTGAGAGGACCTCCACTCCTCCAGGTAGACTGGAGGAGTGGAGGTGAGAGGACCCCACCTCCCAGGTAGACTGGAGGAGTGGAGGTGAGAGGACCACTCACCTCCACAGGTAGACTGGAGGAGTGGAGGTGAGAGGACCCCACTCCTCCCAGTTAGACTGGAGAGTGGAGGGTGAGAGGACCCCCACCCTCCCCTGGTAGACTGGAGGAGTGGAGTGAGAGGAGCCACAGCAGTTGTGGCCAGGACCGTGCCAGGCTGGTCCTCTCCCGAGGGTGAATGCAGTCCTCCTTCTGGTTAGAACATGGAGAACAGAGAGAAGCTGAGCAGAGCCCCAGTCCCCCTCCCGACTCTCAGCTGGTGGAAAGGCAGATGAGGACACGGATCCCGGGGGTGCCTCCCTGGCCCTGCGGGGCCTCGCCTCCACAGGCCTCACCCTTCTCCAGGAGACTGAAAGAGGAGGACACTTCACCTACATTTTTTTTTTTTCGGCTGCTGGGGTTTGAAATCAGGACCCTTGGTGTGCTGGACTTATTTCCTGGACTGACGCTTGAGCCGTGCTCTAGCCTAGCTGTTTGCTGACTACTTTGGAGGCACCTCACATGGATATGGAGGAAGGGGGAAGAGGAAAGGCAGTAAGGCTGAGACCTCTGAGAGCGGCAGGCACACACCCCAGCCTTCTGCAGTGGTGCTAGGCAGGCTGGCAGGCCAGTTCCTTGGAGGGCCTGCTGCCCTCTAAGGAAGGACGCAGGTGTCCTTCCCAGAAGAAAACACCATTTTCAAGGGAGGGCGTGGGTCCCTGAGCTGTAGAGCTCTGAGGACAGCCTTCAGGCTGCAGGAAGGGCTCGACCAGGACGGGATGGGGCAGGCAGGGAGGGGAACCACGAAGAAAGGCAGCTTTGACCAGCGACAGCTGAGGCCCACACACAGGGCAGGGGCAGGGAACAGGGCCTCCCTCCATGCATGGGAAGAGCCAGTGCTCGAAACCTCACTGTGCAGACAATGCACCATGTGGTCAGGAATCCACACAGTGCGGCCCCCATCTCTGGGCAGTAGGGATGGGCCGGTGCCTGCTGTGGCAGGCCTGTCTCTGAGGGTACCCCTGAGCTTTCTCAAACCCAGGAGGAGGGTCCAGGCATCAGCGTACGCTCAACCTGGGTTCTTCACTCCCCTCTGGGGGCCTGGACTCGTTGCCCTGTAGTTTCCTGTAACTGTGGCAGCACCTGGCAGCTGGACGGTTTCCACGGTCACCCATACTGGTGGCTCCCCAGAAGGCAACACCCCACTGAGGCCACCTAGAGAAAGGACGGTGTGGGCCGGCTTCTGGCCAGGCCCCCACCTGGAGGCTGCAAACTGGGGTCAGCTCCAGTAAGACTTCACACCGGACGTTCTGGGTCTTCCTCCCGACCTTGTTCTGGACCTGGCCCCTCTACTCAAGTTCCCTCCCTCAAGGCTCACTCTTCTCAGCGCTCACTGCACAAAGGGCTCAGTGTCATCAGGGCTCAGTGTCGTCACCGATCTATCCTCTAAGGGATGACTATTCTCATAGCTCACTCGCTTCATGGCTCACTCTTCTCATGGCTCACTCTTCTCATGGCTCACTCTTCTCATGGCTCACTCTCCTCATGGCTCACTCTTCTCATGGCTCACTCTTCTTCATGGCTCACTCTCTTCATGGCTCACTCTCTTCATGGCTCACTCTTCTCATGGCTCACTCTTCTCATGGCTCACTCTCTTCATGGCTCACTCTCGTCATGGCTCACTCTTCTCATGGCTCACTCTTCTCATGGCTCACTCTCTTCATGGCTCACTCTCTTCATGGCTCACTCTCGTCATGGCTCACTCTCGTCATGGCTCACTCTTCTCCTGGCTCACTCTTCTCCTGGCTCACTCTTCTCATGGCTCACTCTTCTTCATGGCTCACTCTCTTCATGGCTCACTCTCTTCATGGCTCACTCTTCTCATGGCTCACTCTCTTCATGGCTCACTCTTCTCATGGCTCACTCTCTTCATGGCTCACTCTCTTCATGGCTCACTCTTCTAATGGCTCACTCTCTTCATGGCTCACTCTCCTCATGGCTCACTCTTCTCATGGCTCACTCTCTTCATGGCTCACTCTCTTCATGGCTCACTCTTCTCCTGGCTCACTCTTCTCATGGCTCACTCTTCTCATGGCTAACTCTCTTCATGGCTCACTCTTCTCATGGCTCACTCTCTTCATGGCTCACTCTCTTCAAGGCTCACTCTTCTCCTGGCTCACTCTTCTCATGGCTCACTCTTCTCCTGGCTCACTCTTCTCATGGCTCACTCTTCTCCTGGCTCACTCTTCTCCTGGCTCACTCTCTTCATGGCTCACTCTCTTCATGGCTCACTCTCTTCATGGCTCACTCTTCTCATGGCTCACTCTTCTCCTGGCTCACTCTCTTCATGGCTCACTCTCCTCATGGCTCACTCTTCTCATGGCTCACTCTTCACATGGCTCACTCTTCTCATGGCTCACTCTCTTCATGGCTCACTCTCTTCATGGCTCACTCTCTTCATGGCTCACTCTTCTCATGGCTCACTCTTCCCATGGCTCACTCTCTTCATGGCTCACTCTCTTCATGGCTCACTCTCCTCATGGCTCACTCTTCTCATGGCTCACTCTCCTCATGGCTCACTCTTCTCATGGCTCACTCTTCTCATGGCTCACTCTCTTCATGGCTCACTCTCTTCATGGCTCACTCTCTTCATGGCTCACTCTTCTCATGGCTCACTCTCTTCATGGCTCACTCTTCTCATGGCTCACTCTCTTCATGGCTCACTCTCTTCATGGCTCACTCTCTTCATGGCTCACTCTTCTCATGGCTCACTCTCTTCATGGCTCACTCTTCTCATGGCTCACTCTCCTCATGGCTCACTCTCCTCATGGCTCACTCTTCTCATGGCTCACTCTTCTCATGGCTCACTCTCTTCATGGCTCACTCTCTTCATGGCTCACTCTTCTCATGGCTCACTATTCTCATGGCTCACTCTCTTCATGGCTCACTCTTCTCATGGCTCACTCTCTTCATGGCTCACTCTCTTCATGGCTCACTCTCTTCATGGCTCACTCTCTTCATGGCTCACTCTTCTCATGGCTCACTCTTCTCATGGCTCACTCTTCTCATGGCTCACTCTCCTCATGGCTCACTCTTCTCATGGCTCACTCTCTTCATGGCTCACTCTCTTCATGGCTCACTCTCCTCATGGCTCACTCTTCTCATGGCTCACTCTTCTCATGGCTCACTCTTCTCATGGCTCACTCTCTTCATGGTTCACTCTCTTCATGGCTCACTCTCCTCATGGCTCACTCTTCTCCTGGCTCACTCTCTTCATGGCTCACTCTCTTCATGGCTCACTCTTCTCCTGGCTCACTCTCTTCATGGCTCACTCTTCTCATGGCTCACTCTCTTCATGGCTCACTCTCTTCATGGCTCACTCTCCTCATGGCTCACTCTTCTCATGGCTCACTCTTCTCATGGCTCACTCTTCTCATGGCTCACTCTTCTCATGGCTCACTCTCTTCATGGCTCACTCTTCTCATGGCTCACTCTCTTCATGGCTCACTCTCTTCATGGCTCACTCTTCTCATGGCTCACTCTTCTCATGGCTCACTCTCTTCATGGCTCACTCTTCTCATGGCTCACTCTCTTCATGGCTCACTCTCTTCATGGCTCACTCTTCTCATGGCTCACTCTTCTCATGGCTCACTCTTCTCATGGCTCACTCTCCTCATGGCTCACTCTTCTCATGGCTCACTCTCTTCATGGCTCACTCTCTTCATGGCTCACTCTCCTCATGGCTCACTCTTCTCATGGCTCACTCTTCTCATGGCTCACTCTCCTCATGGCTCACTCTTCTCATAGCTCACTCTCTTCATGGCTCACTCTCTTCATGGCTCACTCTCTTCAAGGCTCACTCTTCTCCTGGCTCACTCTTCTCATGGCTCACTCTTCTCATGGCTCACTCTCTTCATGGCTCACTCTCTTCATGGCTCACTCTTCTCATGGCTCACTCTTCTCCTGGCTCACTCTTCTCATGGCTCACTCTTCTCCTGGCTCACTCTCTTCATGGCTCACTCTCTTCATGGCTCACTCTCTTCATGGCTCACTCTTCTCATGGCTCACTCTTCTCCTGGCTCACTCTCTTCATGGCTCACTCTCCTCATGGCTCACTCTTCTCATGGCTCACTCTTCACATGGCTCACTCTTCTCATGGCTCACTCTCTTCATGGCTCACTCTCTTCATGGCTCACTCTCTTCATGGCTCACTCTCCTCATGGCTCACTCTTCTCATGGCTCACTCTTCTCATGGCTCACTCTCTTCATGGCTCACTCTCTTCATGGCTCACTCTCCTCATGGCTCACTCTTCTCATGGCTCACTCTTCTCATGGCTCACTCTTCTCATGGCTCACTCTTCTCATGGCTCACTCTCTTCATGGCTCACTCTCTTCATGGCTCACTCTCTTCATGGCTCACTCTCTTCATGGCTCACTCTCTTCATGGCTCACTCTCCTCATGGCTCACTCTTCTCATGGCTCACTCTTCTCATGGCTCACTCTTCTCATGGCTCACTCTTCTCATGGCTCTCTCTCTTCTTGGCTCACTCTCTTCATGGCTCACTCTCTTCATGGCTCACTCTCTTCATGGCTCACTCTTCTCATGGCTCACTCTCTTCATGGTTCACTCTCTTCATGGCTCACTCTCCTCATGGCTCACTCTTCTCATGGCTCATTCTTCTCATGGCTCACTCTTCTCATGGCTCACTCTTCTCATGGCTCACTCTTCTCATGGCTCACTCTCTTCATGGCTCACTCTCTTCATGGCTCACTCTTCTCATGGCTCACTCTCTTCATGGCTCACTCTCTTCATGGCTCACTCTTCTCCTGGCTCACTCTCTTCATGGATCACTCTTCTCATGGCTCACTCTCTTCATGGTTCACTCTCTTCATGGTTCACTCTCTTCATGGCTCACTCTCCTCATGGCTCACTCTCCTCATGGCTCACTCTTCTCATGGCTCACTCTTCTCATGGCTCACTCTTCTCATGGCTCACTCTTCTCATGGCTCACTCTCTTCATGGCTCACTCTCTTCATGGCTCACTCTCTTCATGGCTCACTCTCTTCATGGCTCACTCTTCTCATGGCTCACTCTTCTCATGGCTCACTCTTCTCATGGCTCACTCTCTTCATGGCTCACTCTCTTCATGGCTCACTCTCTTCATGGCTCACTCTCCTCATGGCTCACTCTCTTCATGGCTCACTCTTCTCATGGCTCACTCTTCTCATGGTTCACTCTCTTCATGGCTCACTCTCTTCATGGCTCACTCTCTTCATGGCTCACTCTCTTCATGGCTCACTCTTCTCATGGCTCACTCTTCTCATGGCTCACTCTCTTCATGGTTCACTCTCTTCATGGCTCACTCTCCTCATGGCTCACTCTCCTCATGGCTCACTCTTCTCATGGCTCACTCTTCTTCATGGCTCACTCTTCTCATGGCTCACTCTCCTCATGGCTCACTCTCTTCATGGCTCACTCTTCTCATAGCTCACTCTCTTCATGGCTCACTCTCTTCATGGCTCACTCTTCTCATGGCTCACTCTCTTCATGGCTCACTCTCTTCATGGCTCACTCTCCTCATGGCTCACTCTCTTCATGGCTCACTCTTCTCATGGCTCACTCTCTTCATGGCTCACTCTCTTCATGGCTCACTCTCTTCATGGCTCACTCTCTTCATGGTTCACTCTCTTCATGGCTCACTCTTCTCATGGCTCACTCTTCTCATGGCTCACTCTCTTCATGGCTCACTCTTCTCATGGCTCACTCTCTTCATGGCTCACTCTTCTCATGGCTCACTCTTCTCCTGGCTCACTCTCTTCATGGCTCACTCTTCTCATGGCTCACTCTCTTCATGGCTCACTCTTCTCATGGCTCACTCTTCTCATGGCTCACTCTCTTCATGGCTCACTCTCTTCATGGCTCACTCTCTTCATGGCTCACTCTCCTCATGGCTCACTCTTCTCCTGGCTCACTCTCTTCATGGCTCACTCTCTTCATGGCTCACTCTTCTCATGGCTCACTCTCTTCATGGCTCACTCTCTTCATGGCTCAATCTCCTCATGGCTCACTCTTCTCATGGCTCACTCTCCTCATGGCTCACTCTCTTCATGGCTCACTCTCTTCATGGCTCACTCTTCTCCTGGCTCACTCTCTTCATGGCTCACTCTTCTCATGGCTCACTCTCTTCATGGCTCACTCTCTTCATGGCTCACTCTCCTCATGGCTCACTCTTTCATGGCTCACTCTTCTCATGGCTCACTCTTCTCATGGCTCACTCTTCTCATGGCTCACTCTCTTCATGGCTCACTCTCTTCATGGCTCACTCTCCTCATGGCTCACTCTTCTCATGGCTCACTCTTCTCATGGCTCACTCTTCTCATGGCTCACTCTTCTCATGGCTCACTCTCTTCATGGCTCACTCTTCTCATGGCTCACTCTCTTCATGGCTCACTCTCTTCATGGCTCACTCTTCTCATGGCTCACTCTTCTCATGGCTCACTCTCTTCATGGCTCACTCTTCTCATGGCTCACTCTCTTCATGGCTCACTCTCTTCATGGCTCACTCTCCTCATGGCTCACTCTTCTCATGGCTCACTCTCCTCATGGCTCACTCTCTTCATGGCTCACTCTCTTCATGGCTCACTCTTCTCCTGGCTCACTCTCTTCATGGCTCACTCTACTCATGGCTCACTCTCTTCATGGCTCACTCTCTTCATGGCTCACTCTCCTCATGGCTCACTCTCTTCATGGCTCACTCTCTTCATGGCTCACTCTTCTCATGGCTCACTCTTCTCATGGCTCACTCTCTTCATGGCTCACTCTTCTCATGGCTCACTCTCTTCATGGCTCACTCTCTTCATGGCTCACTCTTCTCATGGCTCACTCTTCTCATGGCTCACTCTTCTCATGGCTCACTCTCCTCATGGCTCACTCTTCTCATGGCTAACTCTCTTCATGGCTCACTCTCTTCATGGCTCACTCTCCTCATGGCTCACTCTTCTCATGGCTCACTCTCTTCATGGCTCACTCTCTTCATGGCTCACTCTCTTCATGGCTCACTCTCCTCATGGCTCACTCTTCTCATGGCTCACTCGTCTCATGGCTCACTCTCTTCATGGCTCACTCTCTTCATGGCTCACTCTCCTCATGGCTCACTCTTCTCATGGCTCACTCTTCTCATGGCTCACTCTTCTCATGGCTCACTCTTCTCATGGCTCACTCTCTTCATGGCTCACTCTTCTCATTGCTCACTCTCTTCATGGTTCACTCTCTTCATGGCTCACTCTCCTCATGGCTCACTCTTCTCATGGCTCATTCTTCTCATGGCTCACTCTTCTCATGGCTCACTCTTCTCATGGCTCACTCTCTTCATGGCTCACTCTCTTCATGGCTCACTCTTCTCATGGCTCACTCTCTTCATGGCTCACTCTCTTCATGGCTCACGCTTCTCCTGGCTCACTCTCTTCATGGATCACTCTTCTCATGGCTCACTCTCTTCATGGTTCACTCTCTTCATTGTTCACTCTCTTCATGGCTCACTCTCCTCATGGCTCACTCTTCTCATGGCTCACTCTTCTCATGGCTCACTCTCTTCATGGCTCACTCTCTTCATGGCTCACTCACTTATTGGCTCACTCTCCTCATGGCTCACTCTCTTCATGGCTCACTCTTCTCATGGCTCACTCTTCTCATGGTTCACTCTCTTCATGGCTCCCTCTCTTCATGGCTCACTCTCTTCATGGCTCACTCTCTTCATGGCTCACTCTTCTCATGGCTCACTCTCTTCATGGTTCACTCTCTTCATGGCTTACTCTCCTCATGGCTCACTCTCCTCATGGCTCACTCTTCTCATGGCTCACTCTTCTTCATGGCTCACTCTTCTCATGGCTCACTCTCCTCATGGCTCACTCTCTTCATGGCTCACTCTTCTCATAGCTCACTCTCTTCATGGCTCACTCTCTTCATGGCTCACTCTTCTCATGGCTCACTCTCCTCATGGCTCACTCTCTTCATGGCTCACTCTTCTCATAGCTCACTCTCTTCATGGCTCACTCTCTTCATGGCTCACTCTTCTCATGGCTCACTCTCTTCATGGCTCACTCTCTTCATGGCTCACTCTTCTCATAGCTCACTCTCTTCATGGCTCACTCTCTTCATGGCTCACTCTTCTCATGGCTCACTCTCTTCATGGCTCACTCTTCTCATGGCTCACTCTCTTCATGGCTCACTCTCTTCATGGCTCACTCTTCTCATGGCTCACTCTCTTCATGGCTCACTCTCTTCATGGCTCACTCTTCTCATGGCTCACTCTCTTCATGGCTCACTCTCTTCATGGCTCACTCTCCTCATGGCTCACTCTCTTCAGGGCTCACTCTTCTCATGGCTCACTCTTCTTCATGGCTCACTCTTCTCATGGCTCACTCTCTTCATGGCTCACTCTTCTCATGGCTCACTCTCTTCATGGCTCACTCTCTTCATGGCTCACTCTTCTCATAGCTCACTCTCTTCATGGCTCACTCTCTTCATGGCTCACTCTTCTCATGGCTCACTCTCTTCATGGCTCACTCTTCTCATGGCTCACTCTCTTCATGGCTCACTCTCTTCATGGCTCACTCTTCTCATGGCTCACTCTCTTCATGGCTCACTCTCTTCATGGCTCACTCTTCTCATGGCTCACTCTCTTCATGGCTCACTCTCTTCATGGCTCACTCTCCTCATGGCTCACTCTCTTCAGGGCTCACTCTTCTCATGGCTCACTCTTCTTCATGGCTCACTCTTCTCATGGCTCACTCTTCTCATGGCTCACTCTTCTCATGGCTCACTCTCCTCATGGCTCACTCTCTTCATGGCTCACTCTTCTCATAGCTCACTCTCTTCATGGCTCACTCTCTTCATGGCTCACTCTTCTCATGGCTCACTCTCTTCATGGCTCACTCTCTTCATGGCTCACTCTTCTCATAGCTCACTCTCTTCATGGCTCACTCTCTTCATGGCTCACTCTTCTCATGGCTCACTCTCTTCATGGCTCACTCTTCTCATGGCTCACTCTCTTCATGGCTCACTCTCTTCATGGCTCACTCTTCTCATGGCTCACTCTCTTCATGGCTCACTCTCTTCATGGCTCACTCTTCTCATGGCTCACTCTCTTCATGGCTCACTCTCTTCATGGCTCACTCTCCTCATGGCTCACTCTCTTCAGGGCTCACTCTTCTCATGGCTCACTCTTCTTCATGGCTCACTCTTCTCATGGCTCACTCTCTTCATGGCTCACTCTCTTCATGGCTCACTCTTCTCATGGCTCACTCTTCTCATGGCTCACTCTCTTCATGGCTCACTCTCTTCATGGCTCACTCTTCTCATGGCTCACTCTCCTCATGGCTCACTCTCTTCATGGCTCACTCTTCTCATAGCTCACTCTCTTCATGGCTCACTCTCTTCATGGCTCACTCTTCTCATGGCTCACTCTCTTCATGGCTCACTCTCTTCATGGCTCACTCTCCTCATGGCTCACTCTCTTCATGGCTCACTCTTCTCATGGCTCACTCTCTTCATGGCTCACTCTCTTCATGGCTCACTCTATTCATGGCTCACTCTCTTCATGGTTCACTCTCTTCATGGCTCACTCTTCTCATGGCTCACTCTTCTCATGGCTCACTCTCTTCATGGCTCACTCTTCTCATGGCTCACTCTCTTCATGGCTCACTCTCTTCATGGCTCACTCTCCTCATGGCTCACTCTTCTCCTGGCTCACTCTCTTCATGGCTCACTCTTCTCATGGCTCACTCTCTTCATGGCTCACTCTTCTCATGGCTCACTCTTCTCATGGCTCACTCTCTTCATGGCTCACTCTCTTCATGGCTCACTCTCTTCATGGCTCACTCTCCTCATGGCTCACTCTTCTCCTGGCTCACTCTCTTCATGGCTCACTATTCTCATGGCTCATTCTCTTCATGGCTCACTCTTCTCATGGCTCACTCTCTTCATGGCTCACTATTCTCATGGCTCACTCTCTTCATGGCTCACTCTTCTCATGGCTCACTCTCTTCATGGCTCACTCTCTTCATGGCTCACTCTCCTCATGGCTCACTCTTCTCATGGCTCACTCTCCTCATGGCTCACTCTCTTCATGGCTCACTCTCTTCATGGCTCACTCTTCTCCTGGCTCACTCTCTTCATGGCTCACTCTTCTCATGGCTCACTCTCTTCATGGCTCACTCTCTTTATGGCTCACTCTCCTCATGGCTCACTCTTCTCATGGCTCACTCTTCTCATGGCTCACTCTTCTCATGGCTCACTCTTCTCATGGCTCACTCTCTTCATGGCTCACTCTCTTCATGGCTCACTCTCCTCATGGCTCACTCTTCTCATGGCTCACTCTTCTCATGGCTCACTCTTCTCATGGCTCACTCTCTTCATGGCTCACTCTTCTCATGGCTCACTCTCTTCATGGCTCACTCTCTTCATGGCTCACTCTTCTCATGGCTCACTCTTCTCATGGCTCACTCTCTTCATGGCTCACTCTTCTCATGGCTCACTCTCTTCATGGCTCACTCTCTTCATGGCTCACTCTTCTCATGGCTCACTCTTCTCATGGCTCACTCTTCTCATGGCTCACTCTCCTCATGGCTCACTCTTCTCATGGCTCACTCTCTTCATGGCTCACTCTTCTCATGGCTCACTCTCTTCATGGCTCACTCTCTTCATGGCTCACTCTTCTCATGGCTCACTCTTCTCATGGCTCACTCTTCTCATGGCTCACTCTTCTCATGGCTCACTCTTCTCATGGCTCACTCTTCTCATGGCTCACTCTTCTCATGGCTCACTCTCTTCATGGCTCACTCTCCTCATGGCTCACTCTTCTCATGGCTCACTCTCTTCATGGCTCACTCTCTTCATGGCTCACTCTCTTCATGGCTCACTCTCCTCATGGCTCACTCTTCTCATGGCTCACTCTTCTCATGGCTCACTCTCTTCATGGCTCACTCTCTTCATGGCTCACTCTCCTCATGGCTCACTCTTCTCATGGCTCACTCTTCTCATGGCTCACTCTTCTCATGGCTCACTCTTCTCATGGCTCACTCTCTTCATGGCTCACTCTCTTCATGGCTCACTCTTCTCATGGCTCACTCTTCTCATGGCTCACTCTTCTCATGGCTCACTCTTCTCATGGCTCTCTCTCTTCATGGCTCACTCTCTTCAGGCTCACTCTCTTCATGGCTCACTCTCTTCATGGCTCACTCTTCTCATGGCTCATTCTTCTCATGGCTCACTCTTCTCATGGCTCACTCTTCTCATGGCTCACTCTTCTCATGGCTCACTCTCTTCATGGCTCACTCTGTTCATGGCTCACTCTCTTCATGGCTCACTCTTCTCATGACTCACTCTCTTCATGGCTCACTCTCTTCATGGCTCACTCTTCTCCTGGCTCACTCTCTTCATGGATCACTCTTCTCATGGCTCACTCTCTTCATGGTTCACTCTCTTCATGGTTCACTCTCTTCATGGCTCACTCTCCTCATGGCTCACTCTCCTCATGGCTCACTCTTCTCATGGCTCACTCTTCTCATGGCTCACTCTCTTCATGGCTCACTCTTCTCATGGCTCACTCTCTTCATGGTTCACTCTCTTCATGGCTCACTCTCCTCATGGCTCACTCTCCTCATGGCTCACTCTCCTCATGGCTCACTCGCCTCATGGCTCACTCTTCTCATGGCTCACTCTTCTTCATGGCTCACTCTTCTCATGGCTCACTCTCCTCATGGCTCACTCTCTTCATGGCTCACTCTTCTCATGGCTCACTCTCTTCATGGCTCACTCTCTTCATGGCTCACTCTTCTCATGGCTCACTCTCTTCATGGCTCACTCTCTTCATGGCTCACTCTCCTCATGGCTCACTCTCTTCAGGGCTCACTCTTCTCATGGCTCACTCTTCTTCATGGCTCACTCTTCTCATGGCTCACTCTTCTCATGGCTCACTCTCTTCATGGCTCACTCTCTTCATGGCTCACTCTTCTCATGGCTCACTCTCTTCATGGCTCACTCTCTTCATGGCTCACTCTTCTCATGGCTCACTCTCTTCATGGCTCACTCTTCTCATGGCTCACTCTCTTCATGGCTCACTCTTCTCATGGCTCACTCTCCTCATGGCTCACTCTCTTCATGGCTCACTCTCTTCATGGCTCACTCTTCTCATGGCTCACTCTCTTCATGATTCACTCTCTTCAGGGCTCACTCTTCTCATGGCTCACTCTCTTCATGGCTCACTCTCTTCATGGCTCACTCTCTTCATGGCTCACTCTTCTCATGGCTCACTCTTCTCATGGCTCACTCTTCTCATGGCTCACTCTCTTCATGGCTCACTCTCTTCATGGCTCACTCTCTTCATGGCTCACTCTCTTCATGGCTCACTCTCTTCATGGCTCACTCTTCTTCATGGCTCACTCTCTTCATGGCTCACTCTTCTCATGGCTCACTCTTCTCATGGCTCACTCTCTTCATGGCTCACTCTCTTCATGGCTCACTCTCTTCATGGGTCAGTCTCTTCATGGTTCACTCTCTTCATGGCTCACTCTCTTCATGGCTCACTCTTCTCATGGCTCACTCTTCTCATGGCTCACTCTCCTCATGGCTCACTCTTCTCATGGTTCACTCTCTTCATGGCTCACTCTCTTCATGGCTCACTCTCTTCATGGCTCACTCTTCTCCTGGCTCACTCTCTTCATGGCTCACTCTCTTCATGGCTCACTCTCTTCATGGCTCACTCTTCTCATGGCTCACTCTCTTCATGGTTCACTCTCTTCAGGGCTCACTCTTCTCATGGCTCACTCTTCTCATGGCTCACTCTTCTCATGGCTCACTCTTCTCATGGCTCACTCTCTTCATGGCTCACTCTCTTCATGGCTCACTCTTCTCATGGCTCACTCTTCTCATGGCTCACTCTCTTCATGGCTCACTCTTCTCATGGCTCACTCTCCTCATGGCTCACTCTTCTCATGGTTCACTCTCTTCATGGCTCACTCTCTTCATGGCTCACTCTCTTCATGGCTCACTCTTCTCCTGGCTCACTCTCTTCATGGCTCACTCTCTTCATGGCTCACTCTCTTCATGGCTCACTCTCCTCATGGCTCACTCTCTTCATGGCTCACTCTCTTCATGGCTCACTCTTCTCATGGCTCACTCTCTTCATGGTTCACTCTCTTCAGGGCTCACTCTTCTCATGGCTCACTCTTCTCATGGCTCACTCTTCTCATGGCTCACTCTTCTCATGGCTCACTCTCTTCATGGCTCACTCTCTTCATGGCTCACTCTTCTCATGGCTCACTCTCTTCATGGCTCACTCTGTTCATGGCTCACTCTCTTCATGGCTCACTCTTCTCATGGCTCACTCTCTTCATGGCTCACTCTCTTCATGGCTCACTCTCCTCATGGCTCACTCTCTTCATGGCTCACTCTCTTCATGGCTCACTCTTCTCATGGCTCACTCTCTTCATGGTTCACTCTCTTCATGGCTCACTCTTCTCATGGCTCACTCTTCTCATGGCTCACTCTTCTCATGGCTCTCTCTCTTCATGGCTCACTCTCTTCATGGCTCACTCTCTTCATGGCTCACTCTCTTCATGGCTCACTCTTCTCATGGCTCATTCTTCTCATGGCTCACTCTTCTCATGGCTCACTCTTCTCATGGCTCACTCTTCTCATGGCTCACTCTCTTCATGGCTCACTCTGTTCATGGCTCACTCTCTTCATGGCTCACTCTTCTCATGACTCACTCTCTTCATGGCTCACTCTCTTCATGGCTCACTCTTCTCCTGGCTCACTCTCTTCATGGATCACTCTTCTCATGGCTCACTCTCTTCATGGTTCACTCTCTTCATGGTTCACTCTCTTCATGGCTCACTCTCCTCATGGCTCACTCTCCTCATGGCTCACTCTTCTCATGGCTCACTCTTCTCATGGCTCACTCTCTTCATGGCTCACTCTCTTCATGGCTCACTCTCTTCATGGCTCACTCTTCTCATGGCTCACTCTCTTCATGGTTCACTCTCTTCATGGCTCACTCTCCTCATGGCTCACTCTCCTCATGGCTCACTCTCCTCATGGCTCACTCGCCTCATGGCTCACTCTTCTCATGGCTCACTCTTCTTCATGGCTCACTCTTCTCATGGCTCACTCTCCTCATGGCTCACTCTCTTCATGGCTCACTCTTCTCATGGCTCACTCTCTTCATGGCTCACTCTCTTCATGGCTCACTCTTCTCATGGCTCACTCTCTTCATGGCTCACTCTCTTCATGGCTCACTCTCCTCATGGCTCACTCTCTTCAGGGCTCACTCTTCTCATGGCTCACTCTTCTTCATGGCTCACTCTTCTCATGGCTCACTCTTCTCATGGCTCACTCTCTTCATGGCTCACTCTCTTCATGGCTCACTCTTCTCATGGCTCACTCTCTTCATGGCTCACTCTCTTCATGGCTCACTCTTCTCATGGCTCACTCTCTTCATGGCTCACTCTTCTCATGGCTCACTCTCTTCATGGCTCACTCTTCTCATGGCTCACTCTCCTCATGGCTCACTCTCTTCATGGCTCACTCTCTTCATGGCTCACTCTTCTCATGGCTCACTCTCTTCATGATTCACTCTCTTCAGGGCTCACTCTTCTCATGGCTCACTCTTCTCATGGCTCACTCTCTTCATGGCTCACTCTTCTCATGGCTCACTCTTCTCATGGCTCACTCTCTTCATGGCTCACTCTCTTCATGGCTCACTCTCTTCATGGCTCACTCTCTTCATGGCTCACTCTTCTCATGGCTCACTCTTCTCATGGCTCACTCTTCTCATGGCTCACTCTCTTCATGGCTCACTCTCTTCATGGCTCACTCTCTTCATGGCTCACTCTCTTCATGGCTCACTCTCTTCATGGCTCACTCTTCTTCATGGCTCACTCTCTTCATGGCTCACTCTTCTCATGGCTCACTCTTCTCATGGCTCACTCTCTTCATGGCTCACTCTCTTCATGGCTCACTCTCTTCATGGGTCAGTCTCTTCATGGTTCACTCTCTTCATGGCTCACTCTCTTCATGGCTCACTCTTCTCATGGCTCACTCTTCTCATGGCTCACTCTCCTCATGGCTCACTCTTCTCATGGTTCACTCTCTTCATGGCTCACTCTCTTCATGGCTCACTCTCTTCATGGCTCACTCTTCTCCTGGCTCACTCTCTTCATGGCTCACTCTCTTCATGGCTCACTCTCCTCATGGCTCACTCTTCTCATGGCTCACTCTTCTCATGGCTCACTCTCTTCAGGGCTCACTCTCCTCATGGCTCACTCTTCTCATGGCTCACTCTCTTCATGGCTCACTCTCTTCATGGCTCACTCTTCTCATGGCTCACTCTCTTCATGGCTCACTCTGTTCATGGCTCACTCTCTTCATGGCTCACTCTTCTCATGGCTCACTCTCTTCATGGCTCACTCTCTTCATGGCTCACTCTCCTCATGGCTCACTCTCTTCATGGCTCACTCTCTTCATGGCTCACTCTTCTCATGGCTCACTCTCTTCATGGTTCACTCTCTTCAGGGCTCACTCTTCTCATGGCTCACTCTTCTCATGGCTCACTCTCTTCATGGCTCACTCTTCTCATGGCTCACTCTTCTCATGGCTCACTCTCTTCATGGCTCACTCTCTTCATGGCTCACTCTCTTCATGGCTCACTCTTCTCATGGCTCACTCTTCTCATGGCTCACTCTCTTCATGGCTCACTCTCTTCATGACTCACTCTTCTCATGGCTCACTCTTCTCATGGCTCACTCTCTTCATGGCTCACTCTCTTCATGGCTCACTCTCTTCATGGCTCAGTCTCTTCATGGCTCACTCTCTTCATGGCTCACTCTTCTCATGGCTCACTCTTCTCATGGCTCACTCTCTTCATGGCTCACTCTCCTCATGGCTCACTCTTCTCATGGCTCACTCTCTTCATGGCTCACTCTCTTCATGGCTCACTCTTCTCATGGCTCACTCTTCTCATGGCTCACTCTTCTCATGGCTCACTCTCTTCATGGCTCACTCTCTTCATGGCTCACTCTTCTCATGGCTCACTCTTCTCACGGCTCACTCTCTTCATGGCTCACTCTCTTCATGGCTCACTCTCTTCATGGCTCACTCTCTTCATGGCTCACTCTTCTCATGGCTCACTCTTCTCATGGCTCACTCTCTTCATGGCTCACTCTCTTCATGGCTCACTCTTCTCATGGCTCACTCGTCTCATGGCTCACTCTCTTCATGGCTCACTCTTCTCATGGTTCACTCTCTTCATGGCTCACTCTCTTCATGGCTCACTCTCTTCATGGCTCACTCTTCTCCTGGCTCACTCTCTTCATGGCTCACTCTCCTCATGGCTCACTCTTCTCATGGCTCACTCTTCTCATGGCTCACTCTCATCATGGCTCACTCTTCTCATGGTTCACTCTCTTCATGGCTCACTCTCTTCATGGCTCACTCTCTTCATGGCTCACTCTCCTCATGGCTCACTCTTCTCATGGCTCACTCTTTTCATGGCTCACTCTCTTCATGGCTCACTCTTCTCCTGGCTCACTCTTCTCATGGCTCACTCTCTTCATGGCTCACTCTCTTCATGGCTCACTCTTCTCATGGCTCACTCTCTTCAGGGCTCATTCTCCTCATGGCTCACTCTTCTCATGGCTCACTCTTCTCATGGCTCACTCTTCTCATGGCTCACTCTCTTCATGGCTCATTCTCTTCATGGCTCACTCTCCTCATGGCTCACTCTCTTCATGGCTCACTCTTCTCATGGTTCACTCTCTTCATGGCTCACTCTCTTCATGGCTCACTCTTCTCATGGCTCACTCTTCTCATGGCTCACTCTCTTCATGGCTCACTCTTCTCATGGCTCACTCTCTTCAGGGCTCACTCTTCTCATGGCTCACTCTTCTTATGGCTCACTCTCCTCATGGCTCACTCTCTTCATGGCTCACTCTTCTCATGGCTCACTCTCTTCAGGGCTCACTCTTCTCATGGCTCACTCTTCTTATGGCTCACTCTCCTCATGGCTCACTCTCTTCATGGCTCACTCTTCTTCATGGCTCACTCTTCTCATGGCTCACTCTCTTCATGGCTCACTCTTCTCATGGCTCACTCTCTTCATGGCTCACTCTCTTCATGGCTCACTCTCTTCATGGCTCACTCTCTTCATGACTCACTCTTCTCATGGCTCACTCTCTTCATGGCTCACTCTCTTCATGGCTCACTCTCTTCATGGCTCACTCTCTTCATGGCTCACTCTCCTCATGGCTCACTCTCTTCATGGCTCACTCTCTTCATGGCTCACTCTCTTCTTGGCTCACTCTCTTCTTGGCTCACTCTCTTCATGGCTCACTCTTCTCATGACTCACTCTTCTCATGGCTCACTCTCTTCATGGCTCACTCTCTTCATGACTCACTCTTCTCATGGCTCACTCTTCTCATGGCTCTCTCTCTTCTTGGCTCACTCTCTTCATGGCTCACTCTCTTCATGGCTCACTCTTCTCATGGCTCACTCTCTTCATGGCTCACTCTTCTCATGGCTCACTCTTCTCATGGCTCACTCTCTTCATGGCTCACTCTCTTCATGGCTCACTCTTCTCATGGCTCACTCTTCTCATGGCTCACTCTCCTCATGGCTCACTCTCTTCATGGCTCACTCTCTTCATGGCTCACTCTTCTCATGGCTCACTCTCTTCATGGCTCACTCTCTTCATGGCTCACTCTCTTCATGGCTCACTCTCTTCATGGCTCACTCTCCTCATGGCTCACTCTTCTCATGGCTCACTCTTCTCATGGCTCACTCTCTTCATGGCTCACTCTCTTCATGACTCACTCTTCTCATGGCTCACTCTTCTCATGGCTCACTCTCTTCATGGCTCACTCTTCTCATGGCTCACTCTTCTCATGGCTCACTCTTCTCATGGCTCTCTCTCTTCTTGGCTCACTCTCTTCATGGCTCACTCTCTTCATGGCTCACTCTTCTCATGGCTCACTCTTCTCATGGCTCACTCTCTTCATGGCTCACTCTCTTCATGGCTCACTCTCTTCATGGCTCACTCTTCTCATGGCTCACTCTCTTCTCATGGCTCACCGTCTTCATGGCTCACTCTTCTCATGGCTCACTCTTCTCATGGGTCACTCTTCTCATTGCTCAATCTCTTCTCATAGCTCACTCTCTTCATGGCTCACTCTCTTCATGGCTCACTCTTCTCATGGCTCACTCTTCTCATGGCTCACTCTCTTCATGGCTCACTCTCTTCATGACTCACTCTTTTCATGGCTCACTCTTCTCATGGCTCTCTCTCTTCTTGGCTCACTCTCTTCATGGCTCACTCTCTTCATGGCTCACTCTTCTCATGGCTCACTCTTCTCATGGCTCTCTCTCTTCTTGGCTCACTCTCTTCATGGCTCACTCTCTTCATGGCTCACTCTTCTCATGGCTCACTCTTCTCATGGCTCTCTCTCTTCATGGCTCACTCTCTTCATGGCTCACTCTCTTCATGGCTCACTCTTCTCATGGCTCACTCTTCTCATGGCTCACTCTTCTCATGGGTCACTCTTCTCATTGCTCAATCTCTTCTCATAGCTCACTCTCTTCATGGCTCATTCTTTTCATTGCTCTCTCTTTTCATGGCTCACTCTCCTCAAGTCAACTTCCTATACCTGCCTTTTCTGATTTCCTTCCCAAACATGCTCATGTTGTATCTCCCTGGATTTTGTGGAATGTGATAGTTGGGGAAGACATCAGGTCTAGGAGAAGATGGTGTATTTAGGGGAAGGCTTTAGAGTACTCATTGGTGCAATCATGCAGACAGATATCTCTAGGAGCTGACACCTCTCTCCCCAGGGAAAGGACTGAGGAGGAGGTGAAAGGTGTGGCCATTTTGCTCATTCCTTGGGTCTAGAGCACCGAGGTCACTACCTCAGGACAGCTGGTGAAGCAAAAGTAAAGCGTAGAGGAGGAGATGGACCCTGGTGGAGAGGATTGAGCTGTCTGCAGTGCAGGGGTGAACCATGTAGGGGAAGCACTGGAAACAGGTAGTGGGATTCTCTCCCTAACACAGCCAGGCCTTTCTGGAGATATGCGTTAGAAAATATGACATGACTCAGAGCCTGGGGCATCTTTCAACTTCTCACCTGCTGTTGGCAGAGGAGCCAACTGGGATCAGCTCATCAGGAACAGAGGAGAGGCTTGGGCGGGAGCCACAGCCAGCCTGGGAGGTCAGTCTTCCAGAGGTGAGTGCAGCCCTGTGGTCTGTGATGCCAAGGAGGTGTCCCTGTACCACTTGACAGAAGCCACTCTTGTGGCTATAGCTGGTGGCATGCAGTACCTGTGCCATAAACATTAATTATCTCAAGTTAATATATAATTCCACACCCCTCAATCTCTTACCAGCACCAGAGCTATTGTTCGATAAGGATTTAATGGGAAGGAGGAGGGAAAGCTTGATAAGAAGCCTCTCTCATTGTGAAGTGCCAAGGTCACAGGAAGCATTGCTGCACAGCAGGAGTGTCTGTGTGGGTCCAGGCCTGTACCCTCACCCCTGTATCCAGCCTGTCGCAGGGGGCGGGGGGGCTGGCGGGAAAGAGCTTTGAGATGCTTCATTCCACGTCCTCACTGGAAGCTCCTCTGGGGGTGTTCCTGTCAGGCTGAGGCGAAAGCTCAGACAGCCACACGGGAGCGAGGGTCCTCCTGCCTGCAGCAGGGTTTTCCTCCTGACTCAGAGACAGGAGCACAAAGAGGCACGGTCAGTGCGGGCAGCCAGCAGCCAGGCAGTTCTTGGGGGTGGCAGTGGCAGGTACACAGCCTGCCATAACCTGGGCCCCTCCTCCTCCTCTCCCTGCCTGAGATTCTCAACCCAGGGGCTGGTAGGGTGTGGACCACCGGCTGACGGGGTCGGGGTGTGGCTTGGGCTCTCTGCCCTCAGAGGCAGCATCTCGGAAAATGGCATGGGTGAGAATCATGAGTACCATGGAGCTTCCCAGACCTGCACTGGCCACTCCACCCACTCAGTCCTTTGAGGTAAAATGGGGTCCTTGGGCCAGGACACAGCTTAGCCCCCTTCCTTGCAGTGTCTGGATTGTTTTATCTGAGATGGTGCTCTGGGGATGCAATGCTTCAGGACAGGAAGAAGGAAGGTTGCATGCAGGCATTTCTCAGAGAACCACGGCTCCTGCTCCCGTCTAAGATTCCTGCTCACACACAGCCCTCTGCCCTAGAGCACACACACACCCACACAGACATTCTCCGACTGCTTCAGACGTGTGGCCCTGCCGAGATTCCGCGGCCAGACCCGCACCACACTCTGCCCGTCCCCTGCTGGAGGTGTGGCCCATCCTGGACCCCCAAGTTGCCTGGACACCTGCTCCAGCTTTCTCAGGCAGCCCTAGCCACGCTGCTAACACAGTGGAGGAGAGCTCTGGCCACTGTGGCACCACCAGAGGTGGAATGAGATAAGAGACCCCTCCTCACCACCTTTCTGTGAGTCTGTACCTGGTGCAGAAGGGCTCTGGTCTGAGGACTGTGAGCACCACGCAGGCGCAGGCACATGTGGACGGAACAGGGCTTTTCTGCTCTCCTCAGTGATCAGATGACAGCTCTGGATGCTGCTTGACGTCAGGTTGCAAGGACCCCCCCCACACATACACATGCACATGCACACACACATGTACATAACACATAAACACACACACCACACATCACACACACATACACACACCACATACACACACCATATACACATATCCACACAAACCACACATCACACACACCACATACACATACACATACACACACATACACATATCCACACAAACCACACGTCACACATATACACACACACATATACCACACATATACCACATAAACACACACAAACACAAACCACACACCACACATGTACACACACATATACCACATAAACACACACACCACACATCACACACACATACACACACCACATACACACACACATACACATATCCACACAAACCACACGTCACACATATACACACACACATATACCACACATGTACCACATAAACACACACATACACAAACCACACATCACACACACATACACATACACACACAAACCACACATCACACACACCACATACACATACACATACACACACATACACATATCCACACAAACCACACTTCACACATATACACACACACATATACCACACATATACCACATAAACACACACACACACACAAACCACACATCACACACACACCAAATACACATACACACACAAACCACACATCACACACACCACACACATACACATACCACATACACACACACATACACATATCCACACAAACCACACGTCACACATATACACACACATATACCACACATATACCACATAAACACACACACACAAACCACACACCACACATGTACACACACATATACCACATAAACACACACACCACACATCACACACACATACACACACCACATACACACACACATATACACATATCCACACAAACCACACGTCACACATATACACACACATATACCACACATATACCACATAAACACACACACACACAAACCACACATCACACATATACACACACATATACCGCACATATACCACATACACATACACACAAACCACACATCACACACACACCACATACACATACACACACAAATCACGCATCACACATGTACACACCACATACACACACACCATATACACATACACACACCACACACATACACTACATACACACACACACACACACAAATATACTACATACATATACGTGCACATTTACACTTTCACACACCACACCCACACTCTCACACACACTACACACATGCACATACACTACATACACAGACATGCATACGTACACACCACATACATGTACTACCCATGAAGACGTGCACATGTACACCCCACACCCACCCACACATACACACCAGGCACATGTACACACACACACACGACCCATGAACAGGTGTGGGGCAGCTGTGACCTCAGCCCTCGCCCCCCCTCCCACAGGTCTGCATGTTGGGGAGAAGGAGTTAAGTCATTCTGCAAAGGCCTCCAGTGCTGAGCACAGGGCTCCGCCCACACCCCCACCTGCCAGGACGCCCAGACACGGGCAGCAGAGTGGGCCACACGACCAGGCAGCGTGGGGCCCTGACCTGGACGCCGAAGCCTCCAGCTTCCTGGCTTTAGAACGGGATGTGGCTTGCAGCACGAGCGAGTACCGGGCAGCCTGCCCCTCACCTCTCCCAAGGATTTCACATGAACCCTGGCTGGGACACACACGAGGGGCGAGCAGTTGGGGGCAGCTGTTGTTTTCCTCTGTGTATAATACTCAATCTCTAAATAGGGAAATTCAGAGAGCACATAATGTTCACACAGGCACGAGTTGTGGGCACGGTCCCCGAGCCTGCGTCGGGGCCGGTGTTCTGGTGGGGACAGGGAAGCGTGGGGTGTCTGGCTTGAGGGGGGAACTTTCGTGGAGCTTCCTCACCAGCAGGAAAAGATGTGTGCAGTTGCTCTGTGATTCCACTCATGAGGAAAGCTGGTGATTGGAGACACAGCTATCCCGGGTCCCTTGCCTGGAGCTGGCGTCAGTGCACACTGAGACAGGCTCACACCAGGGATTAGGAGCAGAATGCCAGCCTGTGTCCAGGCCCGCAGAGGCCACTCCACCCAGGAAAGGCACATCCGCAGCTAAGGAGAAGACACGCGTGCGTCCACAAGTTGAAGCAGCAGAAGCCAAGATTGATTTTTGAAAATATTATTCCTGCAATGTAAACTCTCGGCTGGTATCCCGGAAGCCAGGCTTCAGGCTCTGCTGGAGCTTCGAGGCGGTGTGTTTAGATTGGTGTGTGGTCTTCCACTGAGATCCCCACTCCAAAGACTCCCTATCCTCTTATGTCTGGATGTCTTGGCCCAGATGGGCTCCCCAGGTGAGGAGAGGCTCTCACACCCTCTCCAGGGCCACTCAGCAGTGACTCAGACGGTTCTGGCACCTAATCCTCCCTCAGTATTGCACTCCATAAACCCGTGCCTGCTGCTTCTGAGAAGTCAGGGTTTATGCCCAGCACCACGATGTCTCCTTTACAGCCCAATTGACCTCAGCCTGTCCAGGGCTGGCTGGGGACAGCATGTACCCATCTAGGGTGAGCACAGCTGCCTCCTGCAAGGTCCCAGGTGGCATAGGCCTGGGTGGGGCTCTAGAGCCCTACTCAGATGGAGCAGAAAGAGAAGAGAGGCAAGGCTGGCTTTGGGGAAGCCTGTTCCAGGCTCAGCCACTTGCTTCCAGCAGGGACCCAGCATCCAGCCACAGAAGAAGGACGGCAAGAAGGCTCCCTCTTTGCTTCAGAGTCAGGGGTTCAGGGCCGTTCCCTTCCGTGCCTGAGAGGAGGCAGTCCCGCTCCAAGAGCCCTGCCATTTACTTGCATTGACGAAGGGGTTGGGTTAGCAAAGCAAAGACCCCAGCATCCTCACCCACAAAGACCCTCTGCTGTGTCCCCAGTGAGCAAGAGGCCTGGGCCCTTTCTCCCTCCCCCAGAGACATTAGGAGTGGTGGCGGGGTCATCTCCGAGTCAGGTGGCTGTGGGGAGTGGAGGGAGCCAAGGGGCTTTGTGTGCCAGGACATGGAGTCCTGCCCCAGAAGCTGTTCTGTGCCACTGGGGTCTGGCATGAGTGACATTCTGATTTGAAAGGCTAATTTGTGCAAATGAGTGTGGTGTGTTCTGCCCTCATGCCTAGGAATTCCCTTTCCTGTGCACCATTGCAGGCATTCTTCGCAGGGAAAATTTTCCACATCAGGTGACCACGGTGGCCTTTGTTTCAGGCCAGCACTGTCTTCTCAGAGCCCTGCATGGGAAATGACTCTGGTGACCCCCGAGGAGGCTGGGTGGGAGCCGTGCTGGCCCCAAGGCCCAGCCCCACCGTCAGGGCACTCGTCTACTGTCCGCTGTGTTGGGAGCTTTGGGGATCAGATTCAGGTTAGAGATTTTGCCTCTGAAAGGGCACAGAGCCCGCTCAGGTCCCCTGAGGGTGCCCGGAAGCTAGATAGGTAGGGAGCAGCCTCCCCACCCCGACTGTGCTGGGCTTTGTGGTGACCACTGTGACAGCCATTGTGGTTTCCGCCCATGCGCAGCATGTGAGCTGAGACAGCACAGGGGGTGACTGCAGCAGAACATTAGCAAAGCTGTATGCATTAAGGAAATCTCCGTGGATTCTTGTGGAAAGAGGAGCTAGCCAGGGTGACAATGTGAGAAGAGCGACATCCCGCTGTGCACACAGCTCCAGATGGCCAAGGCCCCCGCTTGACGTAGGCAGCCAGACTCCGCACAGGCCCTGTGCCCCGGCAGCGTCTCCGCAAATCCTCCAGCACACACCATATCAGCCTGTAGACAAAGTCCAGTGGGCCCTCTGTGTGGGGCCTATTGTCTTCCAGCGTCAAGGCCTGAAGCCATTCACCTCTGGAGGAGGCGCAGGCCTGGGCTGGCTGGGACAGTTGCACTTTTCAGGCCCAAGGGAACCTGGTCCTGTCCAGAGCCCTGGCTGTCCCTGGATCTAGAGCCTCCTCCAGGGGCTGTGCGCTGCTCCTGCAGACTGGCACAGCCTGCCGTGGCCCCTCGTTCTGGGGATCCCCATGACTTACCATATGGGGAGGCAGAATGGGGTCTGGTCCCCTTGGGGCCACACAGGAAAGCTGAGGTGAGTAGATATAAGCCCGAAGGGAGATGGACCCCCCCACCCCCAGAGCTCCCTCCCCTCTGTTGTCAGACTTCCGGTCAGGAAGCTTTCCCCTGGGATGGAGGAATCTGATGGTCAAGACTGAGCTGTGCTTGTCAAAGGCTGAAGCTATCCAGGATGAATGGGCTTGTGACCCTAACGTGAGGCCCTGGCAAGTGAACCAGCAGGGTGGCTCAGTCCTGAGACCTTGGACTCCTTATTCCACAGAAGAACCGGAGATTCGAGGAGCAAGGGGGGTTCCAAGGCCTCAGCCTGAGTCTAGCCAAACGGTTGGCCTGCCCCCAGGGGGTGAGCTGGCCCCTCATGGGATGGGGCCAAGCTCAGGAGAGCAGCCGAGGCCGTGATTCTGGAGGTGAAGCAGACGAGAAGCCGGGCTTGTGAGCCAGGCCCACATCTGGCAGGGACACGTGGGGCCCTGGGGGAAGCCCACATGTGAGGGCCCCGCTGCTGCTGAACTCTGTGTGTGCGACGGGGACGCCACAGCACTGACAGACAGTCAGCAGGACAGCAGGAATGGGGAAGGCCCTCGGAACCATGGCAGCTCCCTCTTCCTCTGTCTCTCTGACCCCCTGGTGTTGGGCATCCCTGCCCCACAGACCAGTCTCAAGCATCAGACTGTACATCTATGCGTCACACAATGCTAAATGTCTGCCCAAGGGAAGGAAGTTACAGAAAGAATGCTCAGGGAATCAGGTTTGTTGAACTTTTGATTGAAAGTTGAAGCAACATGTATGAATAAAACTCAACAAAATACACCTATGGAGAAAGAAGGAAAGAAGAAAAGAAAGAGGAGAAAGAAAGAACACTTAGGGGAAAAGCTAAGTCTGAAAGGGGGAAGAAAGCATATATGGACTCAGAGCAGAGCCAGCTCGTTTCTTCTCAGCTGTCTGCGTGAGTGACAGGATCCGAGGAGCTGATCCTGGGGCAGCGTGTGTGGGACGGGATGGAGGGGGACAGGGTGAGTGACATGGAAGATAAATGCCCGCTGTCTGTGTGAAAAGGCGAGAGGCCCATTAAATGTCCGGATCTTGAACCCTGCACGTGGTCTTTTGTCATTAGTTAACAGATTCATAAAAGGTAGATTGGTAGCCTCAGTGTGGGAGCCAAAAGCATATTTTGAAGATACGATCATGGTGAAAGCACAAGAAGAGAATTTCTGGGTGTAGTGTAGTGCCGTGGAGTTCTGCAGTCTGAAGAGGCTCAGGTTCTCTCGAGGTTTGAACCCAGTAGGGGAGGCTCTGCCCGGACAGCACGGCAAGTCTTTGTCTTGGGGAAGGAAAATGATATAATTACACACGTTAACAATACAGATCGTAGAAATCTTTCGCCGTGTACATGCATTGACAGAAAGCAACACTAATATGGGATACTATTTTCATTGTGGTATTTAGGCAAGAAATAATAAGGGATATTTCATAGTGATGGGGTCCACGGCGGTCTAAGAGCGTTCCATCTTGTGTTACTCTGCACCTTCCACTAGCATGGCAAGAGCACAGAAAGCAAGAGCTGAGGGGACCCACATGACAAAGGCATATTCACAAGATCGTTAATCTCTGCGTATTCCTGAAATTCATGGGAACGGAGGGCTGGATAACGCAATCAACACACTGGCCACCCGAGTGGATAGGGAATCCTGCCCCACAACTGCAGAGGGAGCCCTGTTTAACCAGAATACGACACATTTGCTGGAATAGGTCAGAGTCTCAGTGATGCAGCAAATTTATAAAAATAAAACAGGAAGGAAATAGCACGGTGTTTGTTAGGGTTAGATGTTATTCACTAACAGAAAGATAACCAGACCTCCTCCAAATATTTGGAAGCTACCCAATTATAAATTAAATAACATGGTTCTGAATAACCTATATGTCAAAGAAGACATTGCAACTGAAATAAGAAAACATTTTAAGTTGAATAAGGAAAATACAAAATTAAAAACAGATGCACAAAATTAGAGATGTTTATAATTATAACTTATTGGAAAAGTTACTTTAAAAAAAAAGAAATGCTGAGCATCCGTCGTTCGAACTTTCACTTCAGGAAATTAGAAAAAGGACATCCAAATAAATGCAAAGAAAGTACAAGGAAATAAGGCACAAAATGACAGACAAATCCATGTGAGGTGACAGAGAATCCTGTAAAACTTTCCTGGAAAGATGAACACAGTTATTAATAAACTTCTAAAAATCATTGAGAGGGAAACAGCTGTGGTGATACGTCACCCAGAGAAAAGCCACTGTGGAGACTCAGACATTTTTCAAAAAGTACTAAAAGAACATTACACACTTTGTATGAATAAATTTGACAATTTGGATGCAATAAGAAAATTTCCTTGAAAATACATTTGTCAAAAGTGACACAAGCATAAAGTTGGATTTTTTTTTAGAGAAATTAAATCTTTCCACCAAGTGAACTCTATGGCTTTGCAGACCTATTCCCCGTCTACATCTCACATATCTTTGGTTAGATTTTTTCCCTTAGGTAGCTCATATTTTGGATGCTATATAAACAGCACTTTAATTGGCTTTCATTTTCTAAAAAGCTTGTTGCTACTGAGTAGAGGCAAAACTCATTTTGGAATGTGGATTTTGAAGCCAGCAACTTCGGGGAATTCTTAGTAATTCTAACTCAGTGGCACTTTGTTGATGCAGGGAGTCGCTGTGAGCATGGCTGTGTGCCTGCTCCAGCCATGGTGCCACCTCTCAGGCGTGTGACCTCCCTGAGCCAGGTACGTGAGCTGTCTGTATGTTCTGTGGGGTTCTCACTTCTATGCTAACAGCGGCTGTTCTGTCTCTCAGCCCGCAATGGTTACATCTCATTCTTTCTCTGCTCGAGGTCCTGGCCAGGGCCTCGGGCACCAGGGCTCACATCAGTGGGCAGCAGGCACCTTGTGTCCCTGCTCTCAGTGGGAAAAGCCTTTGTGGTCTTCTCCACAGACCAGTCCTCCTTGGTTAGTTTTACAGGCTGCCACAGGCGCTGAGCAGGGGAGTAGAACTTGAACTTTCATTAAGTGTGCCATCGCTGTCTTCTGCCTGTCAGAGGTTCATCAGAGGCTCCAACAGCTTTTCTAACATCAACACACTCACGCTTCTTAGACGAGCCAGCCACCAGCATGTATTCCCTTGCATCCCCTGCCAGGTTCAGACCCTGGGCATCCTGTTCTGTGTACTCCTAACAAGACAGGCCGTGTCCTTTCTTGCAGTTGTCAGTCGTCGGGGAGCGGGAAGGGGAGCCCAGTAGGCTCCCTTTTCAATCTGCAGGCCCTGTTGGCACTGAGACATTCCAGGGAAGAGAATGGGGGCTGCAGATAATGCCTCCACACCAGGCATGGAGGTTGTGAGGGAGGGAAGGCAGACCCGGGGCCCATGCAGGGGCAGATGAGGGCGGAGGATGTCCTGGACGGTGCCCGGGTCTGTGGTGGGGTCCATGGGATGACTGGACTGTCAGGAAGGGAGGACTAAGAGCCTCTGCAGACAGAGAGGGGAGGCTCTTCAGGGTGAGATGTGGCGAGAAGGGTCCCATCACCTGAGCTGTGGGCGGTCAGGGGAATTGGGGAGCGCTCTGTCACATCAGGGGGTGTCTGGTGCCCCCAAGGGAGGGAAGAGCAAGTATCATCCCAGTGAGGCCAGAGCGGTGGTATGGAGGGCAGTGGTAGCCTCCAAGGCCGCAGGGCAGAGGAGCATGAATCCACCCGGCCCACCCCAAGGTGAGGTCTGGTGCCCACCAAGCCCCAGGGCCCACACACACCCAGTCTCTGGATGCCGGCACCCAGATTGCCCAGGGGGTGTACGGGTGTGTCCACTCCCTCTCCTGCCTGCACTGGAGGCGTCGGCTCGACCTCACCGTCGCCGGTGGTTTGACCCTGATGTGTTTTCCTGATCACCTCCGTGGGTGGATGCAGGGCTGCCAAGGGTTCACAGCTTACCCTCCGAGCCACACCTGCCTTGGGCCAGGTAGAAACGCTGGAGGTCCCTGGAGGGAGAAGAACCCGCCTACCTGGGCACTGAGGACCCCAGACCCTCTGCCTCAAGGTTGCAGGCCAGCAGAGCACCCTACTTGAGAAGACCCCCCTAACCTGGGGTCTCAAAGGAGCTAATAGACCAGGACAGACTAATACTCATGATTTGTTTTTGCAAAATGCAAGGACATTCCAGCAATCCAATATGAAACAGCAAGTCTATCCTGAACAACAATGTTGGCTGTAACTGTCTGAAATAGGAAAGACACATCACAACTCCCTTTCCCTCCCTATGCAGACCTGGCCGGTGGTTTCTGTAGTTGGATAACCTTGTAAGGAAGGGTGTGTGTGGTGTGTGTGTATGTGTGTGTGTGTGTGTGTGCACATGTGCGTGCGCACGCCCACATGCTATCTTTATATTAAAATTTTACATTCATCTCTCAGATATGGTCAGTAAATACCCAAGTAGATTGTAAATCCTTTGCCTCTTTGAGGCTCATGTGATACAGACGATCCAGTTTTCGCTTTCTTAATCTTGAAGCTCAGATGCTTATGGCAGATTTGGCAGCTCCATTACACTGGGACTGGTTTTTGGCACTATTTCCACATCTCTGAGCTCCTTGTGTGGCCATGGCTCCTCCAGGGGTATGCAGACAAACCCTCAGGAGCTATGGAGAGCCCAGGGCTGGGAGAGCTGCTCAGGAAGCCGTCAGATCACCACAGCGCACACAATTCTCACTGCTGTTCATGTGGCACTGGACTGGTGGGATGTGGAAGGCCTCCTCAAATCAGGGGCTGGTTAGAGAAGAAGAGATCCTGGGGTGCCTGAAGCAGTGGCCTCGTTCAGGAATGAGAGATGCTGCCGATCCCCCCGGCTGCTCTTCTCACTGCCTCTCCCTTCTCAAGCACCCAGCATCGGCGACACCCATCAGCCTGGAGCCTTCCAGCACTCTCAGGGCCCATCACCCAGTCCTACTCCCAGGCTTTCACCGAGTGCGACTGCCGAGCTATAGGATGGTGCTGACATGCGTGCTTGACACCGTCTGTCACCCACCCTTTCCTTTTCTCTCAGATGGTCTGCAGTGTGGGGAGTCCACCACGATTGTTCAGCATAGCACTGGTGTTCACTGGAATTCCCATGTCTCCATGGTGAATGTTTCTGCTGCGGGGTGGGTGGGGAAGGGCGCTGTATGCTCTAAGCAGAAGGGGCTTGGCTCAGGCAGGATTGGTGAAGCCCAGGGCAAAGTGATTGGAAAGCCACTGGGTCTCTAGCTGGACTTTCTAGGATAGAAGGCTAGGAGCCAAGCCAGGAAAAAGCAGGTAGCTGGGTGCTGGTGGTTCACGCTGTAATCCTCTACTACTCAGGAGGCTGAGATCTAAGGATGGAGGTTCAAAGCCAGCCTGGGTACCAAAGTCCATGAGACTCTTATCTCCAATTAACCCCAGAAAACTGGAAGTGCGCTGTGGCTCAAGGCATAGGGCACTAGCCTTGGGCTGAAGAGCTCAGGGACAGCGCCTGGGCCCAGTTCAAGCCCCAGGACCAAAAGAAAAAAAAAAAAACAAAAACCAAAACCCAAAAAAGCAGGGACAGCTTGGACACACAGCTAGGAGCATGTTCAGTGGCTTACCATGCAAGCGCGTTGTGGCAGCCCAGTGCCAGGGTCAGCGCACCCTGGGAGCCGCTCGGCTGAACCCTCCCCAGTGGGAAAAGGGGAAGCAAAGTCACTGGGCTCAGTTCTTCCCTCCTCCCGTCCTGCCCAGTCCTGTGTTCAGAAGATACTAAAAGCCCCCCCCCCAACCCAGCCACTCCTCCATCTACCCTTCATTTCACAAATGCTTCACCGGGTGCTAGGTGCTGCCCCAAGTCCCAGGGTGTCGCTGCGAGCCCCGGCTCCTCCCTCACAGACTCCTGAGAGGATGTCTGTGGACAGGCAGCTCAGCGGGGGGCCGAGTCAGGAGCTCTGTGAACTGAGGCTCCCTGGGTGTGGGCGGGGCTGAGCGGGGGCGGGGGGGGGGGCTGGGAGTGGAGGATGGGGCAGGAAACCTGAAAGGGCAGGTGAGTGGGGGCCAGTCCGCCAAGGACCCCGGGATCTGTGGCTGACAGTGGTCTTGGGGAGCCTGAGCAGGCCCATGTGTGCTCCTGGATGGCTGTTCTGAGCGGGGGTGGGGACTGAGGACAGAGGACAGAGGGGTGTGCCCATCCAACACCCCTGGAATACACAGGATGTTCTCCATCTATGCTGGAGCCCTCTGGACTCCAGGGAGGGGAGAGAGGGCCAGAGAAACAGGTGGCACTGAACAGGGCTCAGAAACGGAAGCCCTACGTCCACAGGCATCCCACGATGCTGGATTCCAGTGAGGAGACGGGCCAGCCGCTCCGCCAGGTTCTCCTGCTGAGAGCCCAGGCCTGGTGTGGCGCGTCCCATCTAAGGGTTAGAGTCCGCAGGGACCGGCCCAACAGCCGCCCAAAAAGGAGGCCGGCAGGGTCTGCGCCTCCTAGCTGTCGCCCCCCAACTTCCAAGCACACTGGCACCAGTGTAGGCACCTGGGTGTGGGCCAGCCAGCCCGAGGGGCGTGTGCAGGGCGGGTGTGCCGCGAGCTTGGATGGTGTCTGCACTCACGTGCGCTCGAGGGGGCGGCGAGGCCCCGCCCTGGGCCGGGATTAAAGGCCACGGGGCAGGCAGGAGCGGACGGCAGCACAGCCGGCTCACAGCACACAGAGTTTCTGCGCGCGGAGGGAGGAGGACAGACAGGCAGGCACATCTAGGGTAGCTGCGGCGGGATCTGGCAGAAAGCCGCGGGACAGAGCCGACAAGTTGCCCAGATGCTGAGTCTCTCGGTCCGGCCAGTCTGGGGCCCCCCACTGCTGCTGCTGCTGGTAGTGGTGCTGGGGGCGCTGCCGCCCGTGAGGGGCATCGAAGAGGAGCAAGGCAGCCCGCAGGGCTTCCAGGTGGTCACCTTCAAATGGCACCACGTCCAGGATCCATACATCATTGCGCTCTGGATCCTCGTAGCCAGCTTGGCCAAAATCGGTAAGTGACCAGCGCTTGGCAGGCTGAGGGGTTCCGTCCCCCCCTGGAGTCTGGGGCTTTGCCTTCGCCTGGGCCTTTCTCCCTCTGTGATGGAGGGGCCCTCTGGGGTGAGCTGTAGCTTCTGTGGATCTGAGACCTGCAGTGGCCACCTCTGAGGACCCCAAGGAGTCCCGAGTGAACTGAGGGTGGTCACCCAGAGCCCTGCCCGGAAGCACTGCCTCCCAGGCAAAGTCCTGCTCAGAACCCCAGGTTGCACGCTGTGCTGGGTTCCTTGTTTCTTTGTGTGTTTGATTTTGGATTTTTGTTTTGTTTTTGATACACTGAGAGGAGCAAACTTGCAGTCCTCACTGGGGTGGTTTTGTTTCCAGAACAGGGAAGAAAAAAAATGATACTACTTATTAAACCTGACAAAAAAAAATCTCATTAGCTATAAGCAGTTTTCCCCTGACTCTGCTGTCTTAACTGGCCCAGTGTGTCAGCACAGTGGCAATCTCAGAGCCCGCCCGGCAAGGTGAGAGAAGGTCAGCAGGAGCACAGGAGAAGCAAGCTCTAGTGTCCCCCTTCAGGAGAGGGTCTCGGGGGCCTGCTGGCAGGGTGGAGCCGCATTCAACCCATTAGGTCGGCCCTGGGTCTGAGGGGCGAGAGAAGTAAGAACACAAACAGGTCCCCGTTCTTGAGTGGTTTCCACTGTGGCTGTGGATTTGGAGGGGTAGGAAGGACCCCTGCAGCCTCGGGTCCTGTGCTCTTCAGACAGGGCAGCAGGAAGAGGACTCATTTGGGGAGCAGCCCCACGTGCCTTTGGTGACGGCTTCTTTCCCATGGGTACTGCCTGCTGGCCTTGCTTACATGGCGCTCCCTGCCCTCAGCCCCTTTCCTTTAGCTGCGGGTGGCTTCCGAGCTCTTCCCAGCCTCCTCCTCCCTCCTTTGACCCTGTGCTAGGTCTCCTTGCTCAGTCCATCTCCCTGGGATTTCTAGTCAGGGCCTGTGAAGTCAGCCCAGGGGCTTGGACAGCGCTGACCAATTCCTGGCTGGGGGGGTCTTTCCTTAGGTTCTCACTGCTCCCCTCTGAGCAAGTGCCTTGCATGCATACGAGGGAGTCACCTCCAGTCCAGCCTTGGCCTTCCATCTAGAAGCCTTCACCTACCATGCTCCAGGCATGGAGTGGCCAGATGAACACTAGCCTGTGTTCTGCTCCTGAGTGCTTGGTCCCTGGGTGCCGCCCGTGGACAGAGGGTGCCCTCCAGAGCCAGCAGACACACTCGTGCAGGAGGCCTGGCCAGATGCTGGCCACCTAACCAGAGTGTGCCACTGCTCACTGGGTCAGCTGACAGTGTGGTTTGACCTTGGGATGGCTGTTCCCTGGAGGCAGCCACCTGAACAGGAGGCCCGTGGAAGACGGACACGTCCTCCACCTGACGCGGTGGCCAGGCTCCCCTGACACTCACTCAGCTTCCAGGGCTTGCTGGGCTGATCTGCCCATGTCTCTGAGGCCTCTCGTGGTGACTCAGTGGCCTGACTTCCTTGCCCTCCATCCTAAGCACAACGCCCAGCTGCTTCTGCCCCATTCCCAGCTCCCTCCCTCTGGACTTGCTCCAACCTGTGACACCCCTCTCCACCCGAGTGTAATCCTTCAGGTCACACCAGTACCTCCAGGTGCCCAGCCCAGGGGCTGCTCTGAGTGAGCCTGGCCACCAGGCTTCCAGGAACAGGCATCTCTTTACACACCAGACTCTACATGCCCAGAGGGTCCCCCTCCCCCACCCCACCCAGGCCCCTCAGAGCCAAAGCTCATCCACTGGACCAGTCCCTCCTCCCCCTCCCCACACTGCCCCACCTGGCCCCTCAGAGCCAAAGCTCAGAGGACCAGCCCCTCCTCCCCCCCACCCAGCTAGCCAAAGCTCATCCAGAGGACCAGCCCCTCCTCCCCCCCACCCAGCTAGCCAAAGCTCATCCAGAGGACCAGCCCCTCCTCCCCCACCCAGCCAGCCAAAGCTCATCCAGAGGACCAGCCCCACCTCCCCCTCCTCTCCCCCCCACCCCAGAGCCAAAGCTCATCCACTGGACCAGTCCCTCCTCCCCCTCCCCACACTGCCCCACCTGGCCCCTCAGAGCCAAAGCTCATCCAGAGGACCAGCCCCTACCAAGGCCGGCGGGGGTGGGGGGGAGGGGGAGGGCGGGGAGGAGAGAAGCTTAGATTGTCACTCTGGCCCTGTGGCACACTCACTCTAGGCCAAATCCTCCCTGCCCTTCTCTAGGCCTTCCTCCACTGTCCACTCTCCAGCCCCAGTGACCCAGAGAGCCGAGATCAGGCAGGTCCAGTCATCCTGGAGGTGCTGGGAGCTACCTTTTTAGAGAACTCAGACCCCTATCCCCAGCCCTTGCACTGAGGTTTGTCTCTGTCAACTCTGAACTTACTTAGACCCGTGCTGCCCCTGACCAGCCTCTGAAGCTGCCCAGGCCCTCCAACCCCACTTAGCTCACTCCAGACTCCCAGAACCCACACCAGACGGTGTCTACACCACTGCGAGAGGCCCTGCACTCACTCCTAGTGAGGAAGACCCGCACACCAGTGGGGCCTTGGGGTGCCCCTCCCGGCCCCACGGCCCACGCACAGGGCCCACTGCTAGGCCATGCCCTTGTTTAAATCATGATTGTCTGGAATACTGCATTCTCAAGTTACACAGACAGAAACTGTCTCCAACAAAAGATGGGTGGATTTATGTTGATTTTCCCAAACATTTGTTGAGATTCTTGCACACACAGCCTTTTTCTAGCCAACCATGCAGTGGATGGAAAAGACCTGTGTCAGAGTATCAGGACACAGGACAGAGCGGTGCCCACAGCTAGGATCGGGGAAGATGGAGGGATGGATGGAAGGCCACGGCGGCTGTCCACAGCTCAGGGATAAGGAGCTGGCAAGGTGGATCCTGAGCAGCGTGGCCTGCTCTAGGTGGGTGAGTTCTCTCCTCCTGAGCCTCTAGAGCCGAGGGCTGGGCAAGAACAGGCTCCTTGGCCATTGCAGGTAACCAAAGCGCTGGGCAGTGAGGCCCCACCTGAGGTGGACTCTGCACTTTAGGAGCCCATGGCGAGGACACTGTCTTGGGGCTGGAGCTGGAGGAAGGCTTAGGGGGTTGAAAAGGGTAGGAGAAGGCTGCAGGGAAAGTTGGGGCCGAGGCCAGGCTGAGGCAGGGAGAAAAGCTGGGGAACGGTGAAGGAAGCTGAACCAACCTAATTGCAGGGCCAAGAGAAAGGTAGGAAGGTGGGGCTTGCCAGCTTTGCCTAGACTCCAGGTGTGACCGCTGGACAGATGGTGGGGAGAACACTTGGAGTTCCCCTGGGCTTCAGAGAGTCAGGAAGGCCCCACCCTGCAGAGGTGGCACTCAACTGGACTGCAGGCTTGTTCCAGTCCTGCTTTGTGAGCCCTGAGATTTGGACAATTCACATCTGCTAGCTGAAGGTAGACATGGAATTAAGGGGTCGCTGGCGAGACTGAGTAGCAGGGGACTAGTGACCACAGGGAATAGATGGAACTTCCTCGCTCGGTGACACAGCAGAGACGGCCTGGTCGGGCCTTACCAGTGAGGAGACACGGAGCCGGGGACACGGTGGTCTGAGGCTTCTGGGGCCAGGGGGTGTCATGGAGGGTGTCAGGATGGGAAGTCCTGGAGCAGAGCGCCTGTGGCTGAGGGGCTGCCCAGGCCCAACCCATGATGTTGGTCTGAGCACAGAAAATGGTGATGCTCCTGCTGAGTGATCCCTTGCAGGGAGGAGGGGAGTAATTGAATGGTACACTCTCACAAGGCCTTCCCAGCCTTGTCTCTGTCCCGAGTGGCTCTGCCCAGGAGCCAAGGGCCACCTAAATACGCCAGACGCCATGGAGAAGCCCGAGGTCTAGTCCAGGAGAGCCTGCGTCTCCCTGGGTGTCTGTGACTGTGCCGCCTCTCCCGTGCTTGTCTCCCTGGGTGTCTGTGACTGTGTCTTCTCTCCCGTGCTTGTCTCCCTGGGTGTCTGTGACTGTGTCTTCTCTCCCGTGCTTGTCTCCCTGGGTGTCTGTGACTGTGTCTTCTCTCCCATGCTTGTCTCCCTGGGTGTCTGTGACTGTGTCTTCTCTCCCGTGCTTGTCTCCCTGGGTGTCTGTGACTGTGCTGCCTCTCCCGTGCTTGTCTCCCTGGGTGTCTGTGACTGTGTCTTCTCTCCCGTGCTTGTCTCCCTGGGTGTCTGTGACTGTGTCTTCTCTTCCGTGCTTGTCTCCCTAGGTGTCTGTGACTGTGCCGCCTCTCCCGTGCTTGTCTCCCTGGGTGTCTGTGACTGTGCCGCCTCTCCCGTGCTTGTCTCATTCACCCTCTGAGGGCCTTGCAGGCTACGGCTCTGGGGCATTGCCGTCTCCGCCCTAGGCTCCGGGAGGAGGAAGATGAGGCCGTGTTTGCAGGGGAAGGTGGCCTGCTGACTTCCAGGGCAGCTGTCAGGAGGCACTGAGGGCCCGTGGTCAGCACTCGTGCTGCAGGAGCTTGTCCTAACGCCTCTTAGTCTCTCTCCAGTGACATCCATGCTCCGTCTCCCGCTGCCTCTGTGGCACTGCTGGCTGTCATCTCAGAGGCCTCTTGTCCCTTCCCGAGCACCACGAGTGGCGGACACCGCTAGTGGCTGCCCTCCCGGGGACTGGGGGTCTTGACACTCGGGCCCTGCCTGGTGCGTGTAGTGCTCTGGACCCGTGTTCGAGAGCCTGGGCGTCCTACTCTCAGGCTGTGTGTGAGTGGGTAATGCTTATTGGCCAGGGCTGACGTGAGAGAGACCCGAGGGTTTTATGTCGTGTGCTCTGGCCCTGGCCACGCACCTTCCCGCCCGCTGTCCCGCCTGTGGTTACCACGTGTCCCCTGTCTCCTGAAGTTCTTGAGTTTCTTCTTGAAGGACAGGAGAGAGCAGGGCAAACCACAAGAGTCCCCAGTAAACCCATTCTGAAGGCCCAGCAGAAGAGGTAGAGCCGTGAGCTGGAGGAACCTGGAACCAAGAACTGGGCACTGGAGAGAGAGTCCCTTGTTCCAGAGCTGCCCTGGGGACGAGCCAGGGCTATAAAACCGCCTGGCATTGGGAGCCAAGGAGTCTTGAGGGAAAGGGCGGAGGTCCAGGAAGAGCCAGCCCCATCTCACCCTTCACAGGTGCCACTTCCTGCCGACGGTGGCTCAGAATGCCCGCCCTCCTTGGCATGGCTCGGAGCTCCCCCAAAGGGAGGTGAAGGAGGCTTGCGTGGGCCTTGTCCCAAGATTTTGGTGCCCCGGCTCTGAGCCACCGAATCCCATCAAAGGCTCTAGGCCTCTGAGCTTGTGGGCCCGGTACCATGGCTCAGAGCTCGGGCGAGCCAGCATCAGCTTCCCTCAGCCAGGGAGCTGGTGTCCCTGGTCAGCTCCCTACCTGGAAGAGCCTGGTGTCAGACCAAGCTGCCCCTCACCCAAGCCCTGGGCCCAGCTCTCAGGTGTCCCTTCCCGGCCCCTCAGCCCTCTCTGCTTCTCTCCACATTGGTTGTCTTGTCTTGCATCCAGTTGAGGAGAGAAGGGAAAGCATGGCTGGCCCCACAGGGCCCATACCCAGGACTGTGCGCCATCCATGAGGGCAAGAGGGAGGGAGAGGAGAGGTGCCAGGCCGGCCCACAGCAGCTGAGCCCTCCTCAGACTCCACCTTCCTGAGCGCAGAGAAGGAGTTAAAGGATCACTCGGCCAGCTGCATCCTTCCACCCTAGCCCTCCCTGCTCAGAACCTCCCCGACTTTCAGGATACCTCCTCCAATGCCGGGCTCCCTTGGCTCCCACTGCGTCTTCAGGGCTGGTACCCACTGCATACATGGTTGGCTCGGGAGCAGGGAGGGAGGGTGTGACTGAGAATGAGGCTGACTGCAGCGGGACTCGCCATCTGAAAGTCTCCTGTCACCTCCTTGGACTCTGGGCCCAGCAAGAGCCCCAAATCCTTAGCCAAAAGCTTCCTCAGCTTCCCCTCGCCTCCAGCGTGCACGCTTGAAGGCTGCCGTGCAGACCACCCCCAGCACGGCGGGCCAGTCAGGGGGAGTTTGCACCCAGCTGACCGGTCTCCAAGGAGTGGAAGCCTGCTGTCCAGGTTCCATTCCGCTCTGGTCTGCCTCTGGAATGGAACAGGACACCTCAGCTCTGCCGGTGCCTCTCTGGGCAACCCCAGGGTTCACCTTGGCTCCTCCCACGACATGGAATTAACCAGAAGCTTTCTGCAGCGCAGTGGTGATGTTTGGGAGCTTGAATAACTAAATCTACCAGCCCAGCACAGCTCATCTTTTGGCCCCGGGACCCTGGATCCATAAACTATTCTCTCAACCAGTGTTTGTGCTCACCACGTGCTGGTTCTTCTGAGGGAGTTTCAGATGAACTAGAAGCAGCTCTCTGTGAGAGCAGCCTTCCTTCCCGTGGGAGGCGAATGCAGGTTGCACCCTGGGGTAAAGGGCATGAGGCAAGAGACAAAATGAAGGAGAGAAGGCCAATCTTGGAAGCCCTGTGGGCTAGGGGCATGGACTTTCCAGTCAAGAACAGCCAGTTCAAAGGCCCCGAGGCAGCATTGCTGATGTGCTTAAGGAGCCCTGGACAGAGCAGGTGGGGTTGGGAAGGTCTGATGGACCAGTGAGGTGACAGGCGTGTTTTCACTGGAGATGATGTGTGCCCCAGGGAAGAGCAGGCCCCAGGACTTCCCCGCCAGGACCTGCCGGTGATGGAAAGAGCAGAGGAACTAGTCCAGTCACCAAGGAGCAGGCCTCGCTCAGGAATCTAGTTGGCCTAGACGCTCCGGTTTTCTGAGGTCTGCTCCAAAATGTGTTCTGAATAAGTGAATAATCAGTGTATGAATTTGGGGTACAGGAAAAGGCCCCAAATCAACCAGGGGCAACTTGAGTCTGCTGTGTTTGTGATTTGGTGTGGCCGTGTTTGGAAAGGCACAGGAGAGGGGGACAGAAAGGAGAGGATAGGAGTTGAGTGGAGCATTGAGGAAGAAGGACATGGCCCCTCTGGTGACGATGTGGCGCGGGCTGTCCCTCTAGGCCGTGGGCTGAGCTCAACCCCGGTGGCCTTTGCTTGAGCCGGCAGGGTGTCAGGCCTACACCCTTCCTGAGCGTTACTCCCTGGAACTGGCAGTGCCCTGTGGCCAGCGGTCCACAGGGCAGGTGGAGCTCTGGGGCACAGGAGGGGCTGCGGCCAGCAGGCACTGGGAGGAGGGGAAGATGGGACCGGGGGGGGGGGCCCAGGTGGGAGGCAGGAGGGTCTCCAGTCTCAGCTCCAGGGGTACAGAAAGTGGGAGCAGTCGGAGTCAATGTATTGTGCCTCAGGACGTGGTGGCGGCAGAGCCAGTGGTCTTGGCGAGGGAGATTCAGTGCAGGCTGACGGCGGGACTTTCCTGTAGAGAACACACTGCCTCCAGCCAGCGAGGTCCGGAGGACCTGCCCTCTGCCCTCTGCCCTCAGGGGGCTCGTGCGGGGCTATCCCAGTCTGGGGTCTGCCGCCATCAGCACGGTCACCAGGACCCTGGCTTCTGGCTGCAGGAGGGCAGGCGGGGGAGGGGGGTCTGTCCTTTCATCTCCGGACAAATCAGGAAATCTGAAGGACTTACCACCTGCAGAGCTGTCAAAGTCCAACCGGTGTTAAGTTCTCTGCAGGGAAAGGAGTTCTTGAAAGCAGAACGGGAAATTTGAAAATGACTGGTTTTGTTTTTTGTTTTGTTTTGTTTTCTGAGGAACCACTGGATAGGGAGAAAATGTGGGAAATTCCGGCCCTGAGATTTGTGCTCTTAGATTTTGCCTGATGCTTGTTTTTGGACTCCTCTAGGTTATCTTCCCTCCCTTTACATCTGGACTCCAGGAGCTGGACCAGCTCACTGTTCCCTTCCCTGTCCCTTCCCCTGACCCCAGGAGCTGGACCAGCTCACTGTTCCCTTCCCTGTCCCTTCCCTAAGCTGACAGAAGGGAGAAGCTGCCTCAGTGCACACAACTGCTCATGTAAGAGTCAGGACCAGGCGTTCCGTTGTTTAAGGGTGGGGCCCCACTGGTGGGACCCAAGGAGTGTGCCTGTGTGTGCAAGCAGCACAGACGCATGCTGCGTGTGTGAGTGGATGTAGGTGTGTGTGGTAGAGAGGTGTGACCCCATGTTCGCTGCCCTGCAGGAGCCTGGAGGAATGAGCCAGGGTGAGTGCAGGAGAGCTGCTGGGGTCACACTACACACGTGCACCCAGGCACACACTTGGGGGAGTTCCATGAAGCTCGTACACTGGTGAAGTCAGGGTATGGTGACGGCACACACCTGCACACACACTTTAAGGAGCTTTGTGGGGCTAATCCAGTACATGAGTGAGGCCATGTCACTGTCACTGCACACGTGTGCACACACGCACACACTTGAGTTTCAGAGAGCTAATCCAGTACACTAGTGAGGTCATATTAATGTCATGTACACGCACTACACACTTGACAGAGTTTCCTCGGGTTAGTCCGGTATACTAGAGAGGTCATGCTACTCTCACTTCACACGCATGCACACATGTGTATGCACACATGCACACGCGTGCACACTTGAAGAAACTTCACAGAGCTGGTGCAGTGCACTCGTGAGGTCATGTTACTGTCGCTGCACGCACCTGTGCACACGCATGTGCACGTGATCCAGTGCAGGCTCTGTGCTCGTCCCTGCTAGCAGCCGCGGTCTTCTCAGGGGTGCAGACAGCTCACACCACCCTCTTACCTAGAATCCACAGCCGTCCTTTGTGGAGCTGTCCAGCGCTTGATCTCCACGGTCAGTGCGAGACCTGCCAAGCCCCGCTAAGCTCCCTCGGCCACGGCAGGGACAGCCACAGGTCAGGGGCGGGCTCGAGGGTGGCAGCCCCCAACCACGCCACAGGAATGGGTTTCCCGGGCCAGGTAGCATGAGCCAGGGCACCCGGCTGCTGTCCGGAGCCTGCCCCCCTCAGGGGGTCTTCTGCTGAGAGCCCAAACGTGGGGCAGGGGCCGGGACAGGGCACCTCTGGGACCCGTGTTCTCATCCGTACTGAGAAGCCGGCAGTTCTACCCAGGTCTGTCCCCAACAAGTCAGAGTGCCTGGAGGTAGATGTGAGGCTGGGACGGGAAGCCTGAGGGAAACTGAGGGCACCTTCCCCAAGCAAGCACTGTGTAGCCCAGCCTGCTTGAGCCCTCTCCCTGCGGACCAACACGCAGACACACACACACACACACACACACACACACACACACACACACACGCATGCGCGCGGGTGTGCAGCTCATGCCTACCACACATGCCTCTTGGACCAGGGCACTGTGCAGGTGTCCAAGTGTGTGAGGCCCATAGAATATCTCTGTCCAGACACACGGGGAGCACGTTGCATGCGGCACACAGGGAGCACGGCCCTGTCTAGGCACGCAGGGAGCACGGTCCCATCCCATGGCCCCACAGGACAGGAGGTGCAGCCTGCCTAGCACCCAGCTTCAAAGAGTTAGAAAATGTCACTGGGTTTGCATTAGCTGGGGTCACTAACAGCCCTTCCTTCCTCTGGTTTTCCTGCCGCAGCTCACACCCCCGTGTACACACCAGCTCACACCCCGTGTACACACTCTCTTGACTACACCAGCTCACACCCCGTGTGCACTCTCTCTTGACTACACCGGCTCACACTCCCGTGTACACGCTCTCTGTTGACTATACCAGCTCACACCCCGTGTGCACGCTCTCTCTTGACTACACCAGCTCACACCCCGTGTGCACTCTCGCTCTTGTCTACACCGGCTCACACCCGGTGTGCACGCTCTCTCTTTACTACACCGGCTCACACTCCTGTGTGCACTCTCTCTCTTGACTACACCAGCTCACACCCTGTGTATACGTTCTCTCTTGACTACACCGGCTCACACCGTGTACACTCTCTCTTGACTACACCGGCTCACACCCCGTGTGCACTCTCTCTTGACTACACCGGCTCACACTCCCGTGTACACACTCTCTCTCTTGACTACACCGGCTCACACTCCCGTGTACACACTCTCTCTCTTGACTACACCGGCTCACACTCCCGTGTACACTCTCTCTCTCTTGACTGCCTGCTGTCTACTCTCTAGGCGCTCTGGTCCCATGGGCTCAGTTTGCAGATGGACTTTGTGCTCTTTAGGGTGACTGCATGGAAATCCAAACCCCAGTACCTTTTCTCTCTGTCACTTTCTAGAAAAACAACCATGGGATATATATTTTCTCTAATTCTGGTGAATTCAGACACCTTCGCATGGCAGAGTCACAGTACACAGCTGGGCTGGTGTGGACATCCAGACCCAGGCACTGCTCGCCCTCCCTGGCCTTAGACCTGGATGCCTGCCATTCTTTCTCTGGCCTGGCTCCACAGCACCAACAGTGTCCTCAACTCTGGTGGGTGTGTGGTGGCATGCAGAGAGCACCTTTCTGTGCTTATTTGTCATCTGTGTTTCTGTGGTGAGGTGTAAGTTTCCGTCTCGGGCTCATTCTTGAGTCATTTGATTTGTTATTGAGTTTTGAGCGTTCTTGGTATAGTCTGGGTATAACTATTTATTACATGTGTATTTTGTATCTATTTTCTCCCCAATCTGAGTTGCTGTTTCATTACCTTAATGGCTCCTTTTTCAGGACGCTTTGTGTTTAACTTTAACCAGGTGTAAAGGCATACATTTGTAATTCCTGCACCGGGGAGTTTGAGGCTAGAGAACCAGAAGTTCAAGACCAACCTGGGCTACACATTAAGCCCTGCCTCAAAAATCTTTCATATAAATCAAGTCCAACTTAGAAATTTTTTATGAGTCATGCTTTTGGAATTATAAAAATTCGTCTCTAGGGCTAAGAGTGTGGCCTAGGGATAGAGTGCTCGCTAAGCATGCACAAAGACCCGTGTTCCATTCCTTGGTACCACATACACAGAAAAAACTGGAAGTGGTGCTGTAGCTCAAGTGGTAGAACTCTGGCCCTGAGAAAGCCCAAGGACAGTGCTCAGGCCCGGAGTTCAAGGCCTCCCCCCAAAAGGAATAAACCCAGATCATCTAGATTCCTTCCATGCTATTTTCTAGATAGTTTATAATTTTGCATTGTACTTTTAGGTTGCTCCCTGAGCCTCATCACCCAAAGTGATCAGTAAATGAGCTCAGGGGATCTCCCTGGAGCCCCTACTGACCAGCCTGACCTCCGACACCTACATGGGTGGGACAGGTCCCATGGTGTCTACAACATTCTAGGACTGTATTGATTAAGAGGGAACAAACTCTCTTCATAGCCCTGGGACAGCACGCTATGGCTTCTCCGTTTCCCATATAGCTTTCATGTTTTGCTTTCGACGTCATTTTCTGTGTGTGTGTGTGTGTGTGTGTGTGTGTGTGTGTGTGTGTGTATGCGCGTGTGTGCGTGTGTCAGGTAATTCTGCCCAGTTCTGTGCTCTGCAGTGTGTGTGAGCCCCGAGGGTCTCTCCCAGGCTCCTTGACAGACTTGACTCCACGCTTCTGTCTGGGGTTCCTCTCTTCTCACAGCTCCCCTCTGAGGACCCCTTCCCCTGAGGTGTCCGGAACGGGATGCAGTGACCTTGCCAGCAGTACTGGCAGCTGTGGCGGGTGCTACGAACTGGTCCACCTGGTTGGCGCAGCTGTGCGGGCTGGAAGGGAGAGTTCCCGGCCTCTTATCTGAGCTTAGCTCCAGACTCTTTCAGGGAAGCCTTCCTCATTGATTTTTTTTTTTTTTGAGATAGCAAAGAATGATTTATTAGGAAAACAAAAGTTCACCTCAAGGCATGAAGTGAGCTTAGCTCCTAAACAGACTGCACCACAGACCGGCTGCCTGGCTGGGATTCTCCCTTCTCTCCCTGCCTCCTGGCAATGCAGGTCTTATCTTAGGCACTTGAGGGCAGGTCTTGCTTCTGAGGCCACTGGAGCTATTTAGACTAGAAGGTCCAAGCAGCTTTTCAGGAACTCTTTTGGCTGTTCACCTGCCTGCCAGCCCATGCCTGCACCTCTTTGCCTAAGGGATTTTTTTTATTTTTCTGAAACTTCTTTATTTTTTTCTGAAACAAGGTTTCACTTCATCTTTCAGCCTTTCTAATTCTTACTCTGGTATTTTTAGCTTTTATCTTTTTGAGACAGGCTCTTACTAAGTAGTCCAGGCTGACCTAAAACCGGTTCCTTCTGCTTCAACATTCTGCTTTCCGGGGAATACAGCGGTGTGATGTCATTCCTGGCCACAAGACCCAGGTCTCTAGGACTCACGCCTTCTCTTCTGAGAGGGTCATCCAGTGCAGTCTGCGTGCCAGCGCTGGTTGCACAGTAGCATGTGGGAATCTATGAATAGGGCATGGCAGCCACAGTGTCCATGAAAAGCAAAGCTGCCAGGGTTTTGGCTCCCTCCTCCTTTAGGTCCAGACAACAATGCTGCAATAAAGACAAGAAACCCTTTGCACTTTTGTTTCCCTGGAGCTTGAGAACAAAGCCATTGCACCTGCATGGCAGGGATCCTATTTTCAGTTCCACAAAAGCCCAGAAAAGCCTAGATTATCATCTTACAATGAAGAAACCAAGTCCAACAGATAAAGCTACCTTCTGGGAAGTGGACGGACAAGTCCTGAGAACAGAGAGCTCTTAGGTGTGCAGGGTCCATGGACTTCCGGCTCCCTAGACAGGGGCTGTCTGTACCCTGCCCGGGCGGCCTTGCCACATGGTGAGGGGGAGGGGGTGGCGTTGGGAGGCCCCTAGGCCCTGATCCTTCTGACTCTGGCCAAAGGGTAGACTGTGGATGTGAGGCTACCCTTGACCCTGCCATGCTTTCACCGCCCTTGGTCCAATGTCTCCAGGCATTGGCCCCTTAAGGAGGGGCCCCTGGGCTCCCAGGTGTCCTTATGAATCTTCCTGCAGTGCTCCTTGTCCTCCTCCCTGCTGCATGAACACCAAAGATCAGTAGTCCTGACTGCCTTTCACTCTGTGCCCAGCAAGTGGTGGTGACAAAGTCCTGGCTTTAGGGATGGGCCAGGAGTGCCCGGAGGACGGTGGCAGCTGGGACCCCGTGGTAGGCCCAGGCTCAGTGAGCAGTGGTCCTGCGGTGCTTCTGCAGCTTATCTGCACAAAAGAGAGTCCCCAGAGAGAATGGACTTGCTAGAATTTTTCGCAAGAAGGTAAGAAGGCCAGTGAGATTTGTCCCTGCTCCCCTACAGATAATCTGCTCGCACACTTCCCGTGGCTTTGAGAACCTTGGGAGTCCTTGCCCCACCCAGGGTGGCTCTCCTGGCCTGTAGGCCTGTGTGGGTCTCACAGTGGCTCCCTCCCCGGGAGTGATACACTGCATATTCTAGAGGAGGCTGCGTGTAGCTTGCCTGGCTGCGCTGGCTCTTTGTATGTCATGCTGGGTTGCAGCCACTCGTGACAGCCCTGCCTCTAGTCCAGATGTTTCCCAGTCCAGGTTCCGTGCGCCATCTCGAGTGCCCTCCACCCCCATCCCCGAGGCACCACACAGTACAGAAGGGTGGGGGGGTATGAGGCGAGGGGGGGTGCGGGGTGTGGGAGAAATCTCTTACATTGTCTCTCTGCCTCACCTGCTGCCCTGGGCTCAGCCTCTCATCTCATCCACTGGGGAAGCATCTAAGACTGTTCTCCATCAAAGGCTCCCAACAAGCACCCCACAAACAAGTCTTACTCATAGGAAGTTGACCTGTAATTTGGGAGGCCCAGAGAAGTTAAGAGTTGGGGGACTCATGTAAAATGGAGGCCAAGAAACTCCCCAAGGACCTGCTGTGGATCTAGAAGGTCAAGCGTCCACAGCCACACCGCAGGCAGGACTGGGGATGACTCTTGCTAGCCTTTCAGCACCTACATTTTTTTTTGCCAGTCTTGGGGCTTGAACTCAGAGCCTGAGCACTGTCCCTGGGCTTTCATCAGTGCTCTACCACTTGAGCCACAGCCCCACTTCCGGCTTTTTTCTATGTATGTGGTACCAAGGAATCGAACCCGGGTCTTTGTGCATGCTAGGCAAGCACTCCATCAGTAGGCCAAACTCCGGGCCTCCAGCTCCTACATTTTAAGCAAAGAGCTTGGTCTTTACTAAGGAGTCAGGGGAAGGGGGCAGCTTCCCCAAGACAGGCGTGTCTTAAGGCATCTAGAACTTGTATATACCGCTAGCCCTAGTCCAAGCCACCAAGCTACCTTCAGCACCCTCTAGACCCCACCGAAAGAATACTGGAAGACCTGGTGGGCTGCTAGCTCAGGAGCTCCAAGAAGTGAGATTGAAGCTGTGGATGCCGCAGAGATGAAACTCAAGGGAGACTGACATACTCCCCTGCCAATCTCCAGTGGTGCCCCTCACAAAGGTGGGGTGCCCTCCTCTGCAGGGATGCCCTCAGCGGACCAGCGCTCAGGCCGTTCTGGACTCCACACCTCCGCCTTCTTGGATCTTCACTCAGACTTTCCAGGTGGATCTTGTCTCATGGCTTGAAGGAGGGGAAAGTAGGGGAAGGTGATACATGTTCTGGGCACTGTCTCTGCCCTTGGATAGCACCTGTGTGCCAGGTGGATCTGAGATGTTAGAGCTCAGCCTGTCAATGGCCCACCCGGCTCCAAGTCCCCCCCACCCAGGGTGCCAGCTGCTTTGGGACAATGTTGGAATCTTTTCATAGCCATCTGGATTCACCCTGGTGGAGTGGGTGCCCACGTTAGAGGCTCACCTCTGTAGGCCTGTCCTAGGATGTGGGACTTTGTCCTGCTCAAATGCAGCTTCTGCAGTGCCTCTCACATAGTTATTCATAAACCAAAGGAAAAGTAAGGAATACAAAGTGTTTCTGATTAGTTAAAACGTATAAGCTAAAATATTAGCTTCGAAATCACCGTGATTTTATCAGGTTAACGGTGGAGATAATAGAAGGTGGAAGGATCTTGTGAAAACAATTGGTGGGCTTCTGTCAGAACCCCCAGCCTCCACAGGCAGGCAATCTCCAGCTCAGGATCCTCAGCACAAGATCCCCAGTGCAGGTTCCCCATTGCAGGATCTCCAGTGCAGGATCTCCAGTGCAGGATCCCCAGTGCAAAATCTCCAGTGCAAGATCTCCAGTACAGAATCCCCAGTGCAAGATCTCCAGTGCAGGATCCCCAGTGCAGGGGATCCCTATTGCAGGATTCCAGCTCAGAATTCTCTGACTGGGATTCCCACTTTTAAGATTACTGCTCAAGATCTCCAATGAAGGATCCCCAGTACAGGATCACCAGCTCACAAGAAGACATGACCGTCAAGGATTCCAACATACTTGCATTCCTTTTCCTTCCTTTAATAGAACAGAAAGAGAGATCTTTTGTAACTTACGCACATTGCAAGATTGTCTCATTTTTACTCCCAGCAGTTAACTCTAATGAACATACAGAGTGTGGTTTCTTTGTATTTACCCCACTTGGAGTTTGAGGAGTTTCTCAAATCCATAAATTTATGGGTTTTTTTTTGCCAACTTGGTCTTTCTTTTTTGCCAGCCCTCAGGCTTGAACTCTGGGCCTGAGCACTGTCCTTTCTTAAGGCCTAGTGCCCTGCCACTTGAGCCTCAGCACCACTTCTGGCCTTTTCTATGTATGTGGTACTGAGGAGTCAAACCTGGGTCTTCGTGCAGGCCAGGCAAGGACTCTACCATTAGGCCACACTCCTGGCCCTTGGGGATCTTTTTAAGCCATTATTTCTTCAAAATATTCCTATCTCTTTCTTCTGCTGTTCTCTATAGCTTCTATCACACACACTTTAGACTTTCTGATATTGTTACACAGAGGAGAGACTTTGTTTTAAAAATCTGTTTTTCTCTTTGTTCTTCAGATTGGCCCCAGTTCACGAATGCTTCTGCCAGTTCTATGTTGTTAAGCCTATCCGTATCCATATGGCATTCCTCAACTCTAGAATTTTAATTTGGCTTTTTCTGATACATTGAGTTTTAAGAAACAACATATTATGATCAAGTCACTTGTTTACATAAAAATTCTGGAACATATCCCCATAGTTCTGTACTTTTGTTCACATACAATATGGCTGTGTTCTGGGTAGTTATAGATAGGCTATATAGCTCTTAGATCTATGGTGTTACTAGTACATGTTATTAAGAGGAGATATGGAGCAGTGGCTCATGCCTGTAATCCTAGCTACTCAGGAGGCTGAGATCTGAGGATCAAGGTTCTAAACCAGCCTGGGCACTAAAGAACCTGAAACTCTTGTCTCCAATTAACCACTAGGAAAATGAGAAGTGGTGCTGTGGCTCATGGGATAGGGCAGTAGCCTTGAGCTAACGAGCTCAGGAACAGCACCCAAGCCCAAAGGTAGGGTGGTAGAGAGCTGAAGAGCTCAGGGACAGTGCCCAGGCCCAGAATTCAAGTCCCCAGACCAACAACAACAAAAAAAGGAGTTGGCAACTGCTATACTATGTCACTACTAAAGTTGACTGTTTTTAAATTAACGAGAAGTGTATTTTTCATTTTTCTGTGAACATAATTAAACTAGCTGTTGTAAAGTTCTTACCTGCTAAATATCTGATTCACCCTTGGGTCTCTAATAATTCATTTGTGGGTTGACCCCACGTCTCTGCTTCTTCGCACATCTGGCAATTCTGGTTCACATCCAAGATACTGTGACTCGTATGCTGTGGAGACTGTTCTATTCTGTTCCTCTGGGAAGGACAGATGCTGTGGTGGCGGTGGTGTTTTACCAGGCAGCTGACAAGATGCCCTGAGGCCCTTCACATGGTGATGCTGGCCAAAAGCCCTGCTCCAGACTCGTAGCTCACTGGGTAGCAGGAAACGTGTGCAGCTCAAGGGAATCACAGGGACCCGCAGAGACTTGGAGTTTGCACCAGGAATCTGGCCACAGAGACTCCTCTTTCCGGGATTCACCCCTCACATGCAGCAGCTGTAATCACGTGGGTCCCCATCCTCTGGTTTTCCAGCTGGTGGAGCTGAGCTTTCCAAGTTTGGCTTCTCTGCACAGACCAGCTGGACCTGCACCCTGGGGGACTAGATGCTCCTCTGGTGTCTGCAGGCCACTGGCTTTGCTTCACTCTTGTGGGAGGTGATTAGATTTTTGTTTTTTCAGATCATAGCTGTAACTTGATGGTGAACTGGGCCTCTACAAATCACACACATCCTTCTCACACGTTTTATTCAATTGCAAGCAACTGTGAGAACATAAGAAAGCAAACCTGTAAACCTACCATTCTTCATCAATAGTTCATTTCAGGCATGAAATGACCTGGAAAGAGGCCGAGAGGCAGAGGCCTGGAGAGGTCTGGGGTCAGGAAACTCACTGCTGTGTGGTCACCTTGGCTGTGTGAGTGCATGGTAGGGTCTCACCTTCCCCGGCTCAGTGTTCTTAATAAGTAGGTGCCGTGCACAGTGTAGGTGTTAACATGTAGTCGTGTGTAGAGTCACAGGGACCTGCTGTATGCTATGTGCAGCGCCTGGGTGGTGCCGGGTGTGACAAGGGCCGTTCACACATCCATGTGCACCCAGTGTCTCCAGAGCTCACCAGTGGCTCTCTGAACACTGGGCCACGCCGTCCTGCTTTTCCTGTGTCCATGTCAAGCGGAGGCCTTGGGAGCCGTTGGTAGAGGCTGCACAGGAGCTCAGGGCTGCCATCTGAGATCTCCTTGCAGAACGCCTTGGACACGCCCATCGCAGAGAAGCAGGGCCTTAAGAGCTTCATTCAAGCACCTGAGAGGTTTCCACAAAAAGTTCCCATGGGAGAGGTGAGGAGGAGCTGAGCCACTCAGTAATGAGGACAGGAAAGAATTCGAAACAATACTGTCCATGATTTTGATGGCCAGAGAGGACCCCACACAAGCATATAATGGCAGAAGTGTTTCTGGGCTGTGCCATACTTCAGTGCAGACCCAAGGACTCCACGCAGCCCATTACCAGTTGCAAAGGCCACAAGGGTCTGTCTGTCTTCTGAACTAAAAAGGCTAGGCTGCACTGACCACAGGCTGAGTCTCCCCTCAGCCTTTCCTTCTGCTGCACACTCTGCCTTGGATTGGAAGGAGCTGATATTTCTCTGGAGAAAATATCAGGATTTTCACTGTTCAGTGAAACAGTGTTTACACTGTTGAGGTTTGCCTGTGTTTTGTAAATGGGGCAGTGTTGAAATTGTTTTACAGAAGGTTGCTATTCTCCCATCCCTCCGCTGATTTCAGACAAGGGGCCTGGCTCAGACAAGGGTGGCAGGTCAGTGCTGGGAAGTGAGCCTCACTGTGAATACGCATGAGCTTCCAGTCCTCACTCACCAGGCTGCAGGCAAGAGCCAGGCCAGTTAGGTAATGTCAGCAAGGCAGACTATAAATACCTTTGCCCTGGATCCATGCCCGACACACTTATCACAGCTCTGTCTCTGTGGTGAGTCGCAACAGCTGTGACAGAGTGATATTGAGGTCAGAGGAATGGGGTCTGCTCCATGTAGGCTGGGTATCTGGAGTCGACTCGTGGGCAGAGGGGTTCAAAAATCTATGCCTTCTTCTGGAGGGAGTGTGTGTGTGAGAGAATGTGTGTGTGTGTGTGTGAGTGTGTGCATGTGTGTGTGTGCGTATGTGTGTGTATGTGTATATGTGTGTGTGAGTGTGTGTATGTGTGTGTGAGTGTGTGTGTGTTGGGAATGTACCTGTGTCTGTGTTCCCTGTGTGTAGTCGCTCTTACACGTGTGTAAAATGGCTCACATCTGAGCCCAGCCCTCTCCTGATTCCAGCAAGTACGCCCCTTCCTTCCCCCTGGGCAGCTTTCCGCTACTCGGTCCAGTTGTTCTGTTAGGCAGATTTTAATTCTCTGAGGCTTTGCGCCTGTTAAAGTAAAACCAAAGGATTTACTGTGCTGCTGTGTTTGCAAGAAATAGCTACGTGTGCCTGTCACCTTGAAAGATCCTTGGCGGGGAGGGGCCTGCAGCTCAGCCAGGGCCTGTCCCAGGCTGTATTTCTGGGGGCAACAGGGGTCAGCCAGCACTGTCCAGAGGGCCTGGGCAGCCAGCACAAGGCCCTTTCTGGTACCCAGTTCCCACAAGGGGCTGCTTACAGTGCCTGCGAACTTTTGCTTCAGTCAGAGGGTTTGTAATTAGAGCTAAAGTGTTAGTTGCCTGTTGTCATATCAGATGACTGTGTCATTGTGTGTTTAATTAGCTGTGACTCTCTAGGCTTTGACAATCAGTTACTTGCGGGCTGAGATAGTCCTCCATTGGAAAGCCCCCTCAGAAGGTCAGTGACCAGCTCTGCTCTCTGGCTGCTGCAGCTCATCCGGTCTTCTGGAGACCCCCACAAACCTTACCTTAGGCTTGGCCCAGGCTCACCCAGCACAGTGGGTCCTGGGGGCTTATAGGACAACCCTGGCCTGGGACAGGAGATAGAAGAGGCACCAATTCTGCCTGTTGTGCTTGGGCCTCAGACAGCCTTTGCAAGGTCAGCCAGCTGTCTGTCTCCTTAGCAAGTATCTGAGATGATCACGTGGAAGGAGAAAAGGTTTATTTCAACTCAGTTTTGGAAGTGCCAGCCCATGGTTAGGTGGTTGCTTTCTGGGCCCGGGCAGCGTACCACATCACAGAGAACACAGCAGTACCAAATCACTCGCCTCATGATCTGAGTGCGGGAAGGAAGGAGAGGCCTGGGTGTTTCAGACACGGTGGCCATATTGAAATGGTTGACCCAACCTTGCGGGAAGCCTCCTGGGAAGGATGCCCGGCCCCGCATCCCGGCAGCCAAGCCTAGAGCCAGTGTCTGGATGGGCCCCGTGCAGGAGGACGCGCTGCCCCGTGCATGCTCCTGCAGCCAGGGGCCATGCCCGTCCTGTCCAACAGCCGAGTCTGGGCTCCGCACGCATGCTGTCATGGGCCCCCTGACTCCTGAATGCCCCTGTGAGAGAGCAACTCATCCTCCTGCAACACTGGGCCTGAGAAATGACTACAGAGCACAGGGGCAGGCCAGGGAGCAGGCAAGAGGCTTGGGAGAGGCCATGAGAGAAGGTGGGGGTGTCAGGAGAGGAAGGCCCCAGATGCCTCCCCAGAGACCCCGGGCTGAGGCACAGCAGCAAACACCAGAAGCTGCCAAGCCCCCACTCTGTTGGACCTGGCGAGGAAACCCAGAGAAATGCATAGAGCCAGCTGTGCAGGGTTCAGAAAGCTTCCTGGAAAGGGAGGAAGAAAAGCTACAGGCAGGAAGTAGATCAGTGTGGCTGGAATGGAGTCCTCTCGTCAGGGTGTTCTCGAGATGAGAAGGTCCTCTAGAACCGGACGATAAGACAAGGAACGCCAGAGGGGCAGTCAGCAGAGAAGGCTGCCTGAGGCCTTTCCAGGGCCTCTACACTCAGAGGCCAAAGCTCTGTCCACTAGAGGGTCCCAGTGTAGGCAGCCAAACCCTGGTTCCAGCAGGGAGGCCTGCACCCACGTCTGCGAATCTGAGAAAGCTCCAGGTGCTGGGAAGGAGGTTGGATGGCTCCAGATTGCAGGGCAGTGGAGAACATGGGATTCATGCCCAAGAGAGAATCTGATTGCTGGGCAGAGTGTCTCAGAGTGGGGGCTGTGGACCACCAGAGGCGGAGGCCGGCTCGAGTCCCTGGAGCTTCCCAGAGCCGCTGGCACACCCGGCCCGCGTGTCCACAAAACTCGGATCAGCCAAGGAGGAGCCATAAGAAGAGGGCTAGCACCGTGTGAGGGAGTCCATACGCTGAATAAACAGCCTACAGAAAAGGACAGAAGTGACTCTTGCACCGAAGGACGGGCCTCACGCACAGGAAGGCCACCATGAGAGATGCCCCGCAGCACCGCGGCAGTGGGTGCCAGCAGCTCACACCCTTAGCCTCCTCCCGACATCTCCGGCAGTCACGTCTGCAAGGCCAGGCTCCAGTGAACGAGCAAAAGGAGGAAGTGGAGCCGTGGCTCAAATGATAGAATACTATCCTTAAGAAAAAAAAAAAGCCCAGGGCCCTGATTCAGTATTGCTCTCTCCACACTCCCCACCCAAAAGAAGAGAGAGAAGAAAAAGAATGCAAGGACGTTCTTATGCACCAAGCTGGCAGCGCTGTTGGCACGCCCATGTGTTCTCCACAGGAGTAAACCATCTAAGTCTTTTTCCTTGTGAGGTTTCAGAGCAGAAGCACTTGGTCCAAAGGCGGCTAGAGCAGAGCGCCTGTCTACCTGGACCCCACTTGCTAAGACTTTAGAGGCCCAACCGCCAGATGAGCATCCTGGAGGGGCAGCCGACAAGTCTAAAGTGCAAGCTCTTATCATTGTAATTCTAGAGCTAACGCTGATCAGAGACCCCTCCTGACCTCAGGTGTGAAGGACTCCATGGAGGCTCCCTCTCTGGACCTCCCATGAGAAGAGATTGCAGAGAGGGACCTTTCAGGTCGACTCAGGACCCCTGTAGCTCTTCTCAAAGAGGCCCCACAGCGGAGGTCCCCAAAGGCCACAGCCCTGGGCAAGTAGGAGGATGGGTGCTGCCGGCACATGTATGACCCTGGCTGGCCAGCTCTGGGTGTGATGAAAGGAACCAGTGCAGGGGGAGAACACAGAAGTGCCGCCCACCTCAGGTCCAGGGCATTGGGGTGGTCTGAGGTCTCCTGAGTCCAGGGCACTGGGGTGATCTGAGGTCTCCTGAGTCCAGGGCACTGGGGTGGTCTGAGGTCTCCTGAGTCCAGGGCACTGGGGTGGTCTGAGGTCTCCTGAGGTCCAGGGCACTGGGGTGGTCTGAGGTCTCCTGAGTCCAGGGCACTGGGGTGGTCTGAGGTCTCCTGAGGTCCAGGGCACTGGGGTGGTCTGAGGTCTCCTGAGGTCCAGGGCACTGGGGTGGTCTGAGGTCTCCTGAGTCCAGGGCACTGGGGTGGTCTGAGGTCTCCTGAGGTCCAGGGCACTGGGGTGGTCTGAGGTCTCCTGAGTCCAGGGCACTGGGGTGGTCTGAGGTCTCCTGAGGTCCAGGGCACTGGGGTGGTCTGAGGTCTCCTGAAGTCCAGGGCACTGGGGTGGTCTGAAGTCCAGGGCACTGGGGTGGTCTGAGGTCTCCTGAGGTCCAGGGCACTGGGGTGGTCTGAAGTCTCCTGAAGTCCAGGGCACTGGGGTGGTCTGAAGACCAGGGCACTGGGGTGGTCTGAGGTCTCCTGAGGTCCAGGGCACTGGGGTGGTCTGAGGTCTCCTGAGTCCAGGGCACTGGGGTGGTCTGAGGTCTCCTGAGTCCAGGGCACTGGGGTGGTCTGAGGTCTCCTGAGTCCAGGGCACTGGGGTGGTCTGAGGTCTCCTGAGGTCCAGGGCACTGGGGTGGTCTGAGGTCTCCTGAGTCCAGGGCACTGGGGTGGTCTGAGGTCTCCTGAGGTCCAGGGCACTGGGGTGGTCTGAGGTCTCCTGAGGTCCAGGGCACTGGGGTGGTCTGAGGTCTCCTGAGGTCCAGGGCACTGGGGTGGTCTGAAGTCCAGGGCACTGGGGTGGTCTGAGGTCTCCTGAGGTCCAGGGCACTGGGGTGGTCTGAGGTCTCCTGAGGTCCAGGGCACTGGGGTGATCTGAGGTCTCCTGAGGTCCAGGGCACTGGGGTGGTCTGAGGTCTCCTGAGTCCAGGGCACTGGGGTGGTCTGAGGTCTCCTGAGGTCCAGGGCACTGGGGTGGTCTGAGGTCTCCTGAGGTCCAGGGCACTGGGGTGGTCTGAAGTCCAGGGCACTGGGGTGATCTGAGGTCTCCTGAGTCCAGGGCACTGGGTGGTCTGAGGTCTCCTGAGGTCCAGGGCACTGGGGTGGTCTGAGGTCTCCTGAGGTCCAGGGCACTGGGGTGGTCTGAAGTCCAGGGCACTGGGGTGGTCTGAGGTCTCCTGAGGTCCAGGGCACTGGGGTGCTCTGAAGTCCAGGGCACTGGGGTGGTCTGAGGTCTCCTCAGGTCCAGGGCACTCCAGGGCAGCTAGGGCCCCTGGGATGTGTTACATGTAGACACAGCTCTGAAGTAGGATCTTCCCTCCACATCATGGCCTCTGTACAACATGGGGGCAGCCCCTACAGAGAACATGAAACTGTAACCCTAGCAACACCATGCCTTCTATGCTTCTTCCTGCGAGCCCCTACTGGCCTGCCATGAGCAGGGCTTCCTGCACCCCTTCACAGTCTCCAGCAGCAGCCACTCTCATTCTGGGTGGTTACCTTATACAACACGTTTGTCACTTGTGCCTGGTCTAGTTCAGCAATGGTCAGTCATTTGGTACCAGCCTTGCTGGCCTCAAATGTCCCAGGTCTTTGGGGTCCACCCTTATGTCCGACCCCATCTGACGCATGTGAGAGGGGAAATGGAACCTCGATCAACTATAAAATGTTGATCAGCATGGACACAAGCAAGTGAAGTCCTCCGACCCCCGGGCAAACCTTCCCACCTCTGCTGGTGGTGACAGGTGTCCACTGGACACAGCTCAGGGTCCAAGGGAGTGGCAGCCAAAGCTCACGTCCTGGTGACAGAGCCAAACGCTGGCTGGAGGCGCCAAGCCACATTGTCACCTGTGTCTCACTTGGCTTGCCAGGGGTGGCTATCATGGTGAGAGAACCCATGGCCTCTACTCCCTTTTCTGTCCCTGTCACCAGGACAGAAGCTCTGGCTGCCACTCCCTTGGACCCTGGGCCGTGGTCCCTGTCCAGCAGGGGACCTGTCCAACACGACCAGGGCTGCTTCCCCACCCACATGTCCTTCTCCACCAGCTGCTGTGGGCAGGGCATGGAGGTGGGGACCCCCGGGAGGTCCCGGGGGGAGGACCTGCATGTGCTCCCACAGAGTCCCACTCCGGAGGGTCCCAGGCTTCTGCTGCTGCTCACACGCAGCCTCCCGTCTCTCCCGTCCGTCCCTGGACCGGCCTTCTGACCCACTCTCCTCCCTGCAGTGTTCCACCTGTCTCACAAGGTCACGAGGGTCGTCCCCGAAAGCGCGCTGCTCATCGTCTTGGGCGTGGTGCTGGGCGGCATCGTCTGGGCCGCTGACCACATCGCCTCCTTCACGCTCACGCCCACCGTCTTCTTCTTCTACCTGCTGCCGCCCATTGTGCTGGATGCCGGCTACTTCATGCCCACCCGGCTCTTCTTTGGCAATCTGGGCACCATCCTGCTGTACGCCGTCATCGGCACGGTGTGGAATGCGGCCACGACAGGCCTGTCACTCTACGGTGTCTTTCTCAGCGGCCTCATGGGTGAGCCCTGGTGTTTCCTGCTGGGTGGGTTCTAGGAGCTTATGTCACAGAAGTCACAGATCTGGGCTCTGTGCCATGCTTAGGAAGGTTTGGTGCACAGCAGGCATGTCTGTGGCACCCCCAGGCCCGAGCTCCTGTTCTGTATCTCTATCCCCCTCACCCCCGCCCCCCATCCTGAGCTGATAGGCGGGCACAGGTGACCTTCCCAAATTCATCCGGGAGGTGGGTGGGGAGGACTGGAAGGCATTTGAGCCTCCTGGAACCTTGACGTTGTGTCTTTCTGTGCACACCAGGATACCAGCCTCTCCTGCTGTGGTGGTGGTTACTTGGCTCAGCCCTGGTCAGTGCTGGGTGCGGCTGGATTTCTGTCTACCAGGGAGACTAAGCAAGCAAGGTCCCAGCATATGTTAGCAGACATTCAGGAACAGGTCCAGAATCACCAGGGAGTTTTCTCTCAAGCTTAAGGGAGAACATGGGTAGCTGGATTTCAAGGCCTTGAAATCCAGGAGACATGTTAAGAAAGAGGGGAGTAACAAGTCTGGGAAGCACCTGTCCCCCAGGGGCCTTGTCCTTAGTAGGCCTTGTCCCTTGGGCTCCATGGTGTCTGGCATTCCTGGGTACAGAGTCTCCAGAGGTGAGCACTGGCCAGTCTCCAAGATGCAGAAGCATCTGCTCTTGGTGGGAGCCACCAGCCACACTGCTGCCGCCAGGCATGATGGCCCCATCACACAGATACCAGCTACTCCATCCCTGGACCTGGGGTATCCCGAGGAATGGAACAGGGACTCGTGGGCGTCACGCCCGGCCTCCTGCAAGCACACTCATCCTCACTTGGCTGTCAGTACCCTGGGCTGTCTCCAGGCACGCAGAGAGGCTCCACCAGACAGAGCTGAGGAGAAAAAAAGTCAAGTCATCAGGGACAAATGTCTGAGTTCTGGCAAATGTGCTCACCCTGTAAACTACATGGCCATCAAATTTTAGGGCATTCCTGTCACTCAGGGTGTCCAGGTTTGTTTGTCTGCTGTAGTCACATAGGACCCTATCCACAACAAACAGTCACTCTCCCATGACATCTCAGGCAACGGTAGCTGTGCTTAGCTGAACTCCAGGCCTGGGCACTATCCCTGGGCTGGCTTTGAACTGTGATCCTCGGACCTCAGCCTCCTGAGTAGGTAGGATTACAGGTGTGAGCCACTAGTGCCTGGCTTCCATGTAGCACTTGGGACGTAACTGGTCAAGGCTGAGGTCACAGAGCAGGCAGTGCCTTCAGGCTAAGTCTGTTCTGCTCTAGGAGTTGACTGATTTGCACAGGTAGTGACAGGTTTCTGCAGACCCCATGCTCAAGGTTAGACAGACAGCTCACACACCTCAGAAAAGTCAGTCTGACTGATTGCCAGGCCTGCTGGAAGAGTGTGTGTGTGGGGGGGGTGCTGGTAGTGGGAACTCAGAACTTGGTGTTTTGGGCTTTTTCACTCTACCATTTGAGCCATACCTCCATTGCTGGCTTTTTGCTGGTTAATTAGAGATAAGAATCTCACATACTTTTGAGCCCAGGCTGGCTTTGAATCCTGATCTTCAGATCTTAACCACTTCAGTAGCTAGGATTGCAGGCCTGAGGCACCAGTGCCCATCCCCGAAGTCTTGCCAAAAATGAGAGAGACCAGGGGCACACAGCCTAGGGGGGTTAAATCATTCAGCTCTAGACACTGTGAAAGAACGAGGGTAAAGTGGACTCCTAGAGGAAGGCCACTTCACCTGTGCCTCCTGCCAGGGTGTTTCCTGGTGGCCAAGCTCCATCAGGGAACTGGAGCAAGAGGCTAGTTGTGTGGGAGGTGTTTCAAGTTTGGCCTTGAAGGTTGTGTCTGAATGGTGTGCAAGGCTATGTGAGATCTCAAAGTGCCGGGCTGCAAGCAGGAATTGGGTCTTGTAGGACAGGACTCGCCTAGCGTATGCAAGGTCCTGGGTCAATCCTCAATCCACAAGAATGAACACATGGCCAAGCTTCAGGTGCTGTGGTGCCGACAGATGCAGGCTGAGAGATTTAGGGACCCCAGGAATCTCAGGGGCCAGCTACTGCAGAGACTTCCTGCCCCTGATTTCTGCTCCTTTCTGAGAATTCACTAACCTCAGAGCCCCAGCCCAGGTGGGAGAGTGAGCCAGCTCCACCCTCTTGTCCCCTCTTTGAAGTCTCTTATCCCCCGTCCCTCCTCTCATGAGCAGGTCACAGTCTGGGACAACCCTGCTGCCTCCAGCTGTCCCTCGCCTCCTCCAGGCCCAAGAGATGCTGAGATAGATGGTGGGGGCAGGGGAAGGAGGCCCAGGGATCCCTCACACTGTGGGGACTGGGGCTGTTCCCTGGGCTGTGTCAGCAGCCATGCCCTCACCCTAAGGCCCATTTGCCCTACAGGCGAGCTGAAAATCGGGCTTCTGGATTTCCTGCTGTTTGGCAGTCTGATTGCTGCTGTGGACCCGGTGGCTGTGCTAGCTGTGTTTGAAGAAGTCCACGTGAACGAAGTCCTGTTCATTATTGTTTTTGGGGAATCCCTGCTGAACGATGCAGTGACAGTGGTGAGTGCAGGGTACCCGAGCCAGTGGGAGGGATAAAGAAAGGACCAGGTGTGGCAGACGCACTTCCCCAAGAATTCACAGACAGCTGGACGCGGACACCTGGGGGATGCATAGGGCTTCCGGTGTCCTCTGAGGGAGTCTGTGGCTCCCTGGAAGCTTAGGAGAAAGGAGAGAGCTGGGGTGGCGACATCCTGCCAGATTTCCAATGCATTACAGCACTGATGATTCTCAGGACATCTGAGGACCCATCTGGTTATAAAACCTAGCAAGTAGCTCAAACCACAGTCGCCCAGTGGCTGCCTTTCCCATTCCTGTAGCCTCATGTCTGTGCCTCCTTTTCCCTCCTTCTCACAGAGACAAACAACACCCCCAGAGCCTCCAGGGGCTTCACATCTATCTGCCTTAGCCTCCCCCTTGCTTCTGGTCTCCTAAACATGCCTGCCGAGGACGGAGCAGGCTGCAGAGACAGGCCTGCACCTCTAACTGTGGACTCTCCACTAGCATTCCTGGATAAAAGATGGAGACATCAGAGAAGCCACTAGAACCAAAACTCGGGGCTTGCCTGACAAATGAGATGGAAAAGCAACATATAAGAGGGTTAGCTTTATGGACGCCACTCCAGCCTCAAGTACAGAGCGTCTCCCCGAGCAGTGTCCTGCCTGCTTTCCGCTTCTGCTGGCTCCTCTGCACCTTTACTGTTGACCCTTTGTATCTCATGCTAATGAGGCACAGACACCCTTGGGCCCAAGCCCACAGAGGCTCAGACACAGCGGGGCAGAGGCTGGAGAGGCAGCACAGACACACACTGGCTGAGCCCAGAGAGGGTCAGTGCTGACTGCTGTTCTTCTGTGTCCCTTCAGGTCCTGTACAATGTATTTGAGTCTTTTGTGTCTCTGGGCGGTGACAATGTGACTGGTGTGGACTGCGTGAAAGGCATAGGTATGTGGCGGGCAGGTCCTCTGTGAACCCCACCTGCTCTCAGGCCCCACCCGCCCTCAGGCCTGCAGTCAGAGGACCCGTGGCTCTTCTCCTCCAGAACAGGATTCCCTGACTCCGCTGCTGCTCTGGGGCCTGAACTTTCTTCCCCCTCTGGCTGGGGGAAAGGTGCCTCTACCAGCACTCACTAACAACTGGATGAGGGCTTGGGGTCCCAAGTATCTCTCTGGACAAGATGGGGACAGCACCCTGCCCCTCCTGGGGAGAGCAGATGGACAGTGCCTGGGGGCTCAGGGCCTGGTGCTTGCGGGCCGCTCTAGCCAGAACAATGGAGCACTGTGGCTCCTTCCCCTGCCCCCTTTCTGCACCGAGTCTGGGGCCCAGGCCAGACCCTTTCTACCCAAGGGCAGAAAGCTGGTCTCTCAATCCTGAGCGCTCGGGCTGCCCGCTGCCGTGGGCAGCTCCCGGGCACCCTCCAGGACCAGCCCCGCCTGCCTTGCCCTCCACAAAGGGCCGTTGAGGCGGCTGGGTGGCAGGTGGCGCCCTTCTCCCTCACAGTGTCCTTCTTCGTGGTGAGCCTCGGGGGCACGCTGGTGGGGGTCATCTTCGCCTTCCTGCTGTCCCTCGTGACCCGCTTCACCAAGCACGTGCGCATCATCGAGCCTGGCTTCGTCTTCGTCATCTCCTACCTGTCCTATCTGACCTCGGAGATGCTGTCCTTGTCAGCCATCCTGGCGTAAGTTTCCCCCGGGGACGGGCGTGGAACCCCAGGGCAGGCCCGGAACCAGGGTGAGGCCCAGGGGACCCACGCAGGCCGGGAGCTGCCAGGAAGCAAGAATGTGGGTGGTGAGCGGTGGAAAGTGTGGGTGCAGCTCGCCCTGGGGAGAGGAGGCCTCACCCCCCCCCTGCCAGCCAGCCCTCACTCCTCCCAGCACCCCTCCCAGCAGCCTCCCCCCTCCTCTGGATGGAGATGCATTCTGGAGGTAGGTGGGTGAAGAATGTGATTTCGAGTTTTAAATAAAGAGTTGGTGTTTCTACAGAATTGTCCATAGCTGACTGTGGCCCTGCTGGGGGCGTGAGGGAGGCTATGGCCACCAGACTCAAGAGTGACCTTTCCAGAAATCCCCGCCAGCATGCCCCCAACTCCGGCCCCTGGCAGAGCTACTGGCATTCCAAGTCTGCCCTGCGTTCCCCAGGGTCAGAAGCCGGGCTACAATGGCTGCTAACAGGACCCCTGGGGCTCCAGAGAGCTCAGGAACATGTCCTTGCAGTTCTGCATGCCCGCTGTGTGGGGCAGCTGGACAGCTGGGTAGCCCCAAGCTCAGGGCCCCATCTTCAGGAAGCTAGGGGCGCACAGCGCAGGGCTGACCCGAGGGGCACCGAGCCCCTGCAGGCCGCCCGGAGGGATGGAGCCCACGGGGCCCTGGAAACACCATCCCCGAGGGGTGGCCGCACCGCGCCTGATGCTGCTCGCGCTCCTCAGCATTACCTTCTGTGGCATCTGCTGCCAGAAGTATGTGAAGGCCAACATCTCGGAGCAGTCGGCCACCACGGTGCGCTACACCATGAAGATGCTGGCGAGCTGCGCGGAAACCATCATCTTCATGTTCCTGGGCATTTCCGCCGTGGACCCGCTCATCTGGACATGGAACACAGCCTTTGTGCTGCTCACACTGGTCTTCATCTCTGTGTACCGGGCCATTGGTGAGGCCCCGGGGCACCCACAGACACGTCCAGCCTCCCTCAAGCCCCTGGCTGTGGATTTGGGGCCCCAGGACAGCGCTCCATGGATCTGGGCCTTGACCCCATAAAGGGTTAGGCATCCTCAAGGTGCAGCCTGGGGAACAAGGTGGAAGGTACCAGAACCCAGAGGGAGCCCATTTCCTTCCCCCTAACTCGCTCACCCAGGGATAAGGTCAAGAGAGTGGGAGATGGAGCCTGGGGTGAGAGCCCTGTCACTCCATCCTTCAGGGAGCCACGCAGAAGGTGCACTTGAGAGGAGCCCACCTCGAAGCTGTCCACAGTCTCCTGAGGGATGGAGGGACAGGGGCTGAGGGAGCAGGGCCCCGGGCCCTGGAGCTGAAGCCCCTCCCCCACAGGCGTGGTCCTGCAGACCTGGATCCTGAACCGCTACCGTATGGTGCAGCTGGAGACCATCGACCAGGTGGTCATGTCCTACGGTGGGCTGCGTGGGGCTGTGGCCTACGCCTTGGTGGTGCTTCTGGACAGAGAGAAGGTCAAGGAGAAGGACCTGTTTGTGAGCACCACACTCATTGTGGTCTTCTTCACGGTCATCTTCCAGGTACACCGCCTCCCGGGCCTAGGCATGAGCCCTGCCTGCGTGGGAGAGGAACACTTCAGCCAGGCGCCCGGCACTAACTGCGCTTTGTCATTCTAATAACCAGGATTATCTTGTAGGCTTCCATGTGGCCCCACAGGGGACGTAGCCCACTTTGCCCTAAGCGCTGCTCCCAGGCTGTGGCCATGTGGGAAGCCCCATGGAGCACAGCTGCCCACTGCTGGACAGGGCACTGGAAGTAGTTGGCTGGAGTCAGGGTTCCCTTGCAGTATGGGGGCGCCAGAGTCCCTGAGTCCCCAGTGTAGGAGGCGGTGTCTAGGGTTGTGTCGCCCTGTGTGAGTCACACATAGGTTCAGGGGTCTGGTCTAGGCCCAGCAAGTCTGTCTTTCCAGGGCCTGACCATCAAGCCCCTGGTGCAGTGGCTGAAGGTGAAGAGGAGCGAGCAGAGAGAGCCCAAGCTCAATGAAAAGCTGCATGGCCGGGTAGGGGGCAGTGGGGGCATGAAGCAGTGAGGGTGATGGCTGGGGGGGTGACCTGGAAGAGTTGGAGGGGACCTAGGGGGATTACAGGGGGCCTGGAGGGGCCTGGAGGGACCTGGAGGGACCTGGAGGGGGCCTGGAGGGGGCCTAGAGAGACCTGGAAGGACCTGGAAGGGACCTGGAGGGACCTGGAGGGGACCTGGAAGGACCTGGAGGGATCTGGAGGGACCTGGAGGGGACCTGGAGGGACCTGGAGGGACCTGGAGGGGGCCTGGAGGGGCCTGGAGGGACCTGGAAGGACCTGGAAGGGACCTGGAGGGACCTGGAGGGACCTGGAGGGACCTGGAGGGGACCTGGAGGGACCTGGAGGGACCTGGAGGGGGCCTGGAGGGACCTGGAGGGACCTGGAGGGGGCCTGGAGGGGGCCTGGAGGGACCTGGAGGGGACCTGGAGGGGGCCTGGAGGGGGCCTGGAGGGGGCCTGGAGGGGCCTGGAGGGACCTGGAGGGACCTGGAGGGGGCCTAGAGGGACCTGGAGGGACCTGGAAGGGACCTGGAGGGACCTGGAGGGGACCTGGAAGGACCTGGAGGGATCTGGAGGGACCTGGAGGGGACCTGGAGGGACCTGGAGGGACCTGGAGGGGGCCTGGAGGGACCTGGAGGGACCTGGAGGGGGCCTGGAGGGGGCCTGGAGGGACCTGGAGGGGCCTGGAGGGGACCTGGAGGGGGCCTGGAGGGGGCCTGGAGGGGGCCTGGAGGGACCTGGAGGGGACCTGGAGGGGGCCTGGAGGGACCTGGAGGGGACCTGGAGGGGACCTGGAGGGGGCCTGGAGGGGGCCTGGAGGGGCCTGGAGGGGACCTGGAGGGGGCCTGGAGAGGGACCTGGAGGGACCTGGAGGGGGCCTGGAGGGGGCCTGGAGGGACCTGGAGGGGGCCTGGAGGGACCTGGAGGGACCTGGAGGGGGCCTGGAGGGACCTGGAGGGGACCTGGAGGGGGCCTGGAGGGGGCCTGGAGAGACCTGGAGGGGGCCTGGAGGGACCTGGAGGGACCTGGAGGGGGCCTGGAGGGGACCTGGAGAGACCTGGAGGGACCTGGAGGGGGCCTGGAGGGACCTGGAGGGGACCTGGAGGGGGCCTGGAGGGGGCCTGGAGAGACCTGGAGGGGGCCTGGAGGGACCTGGAGGGACCTGGAGGGGGCCTGGAGGGACCTGGAGGAGGCCTGGAGAGACCTGGAGGGACCTGGAGGGACCTGGAAGGAACTGGAGGGGGCCTGGAGGGGGCCTAGAGGGGGCCTGGAGGGGCCTGGAGGGACCTGGAGGGGACCTGGAGGGACCTGGAGGGACCTGGAGGGGGCCTGGAGAGACCTGGAGGGGGCCTGGAGGGACGTGGAGGGACCTGGAGGGGGCCTGGAGGGACCTGGAGGGGGAGGTCAGGGCTGAGGAGGGGCCAGGAGGGAAGTGCAATCAAGTTTTGTTTTCCCTTTGAAAGGCTTTTGACCACATCCTTTCAGCCATCGAGGACATTTCTGGGCAAATTGGACACAACTATCTCAGAGATAAGTGAGTCCCGACTGCTTCAGCCACTGGGCTCCTGCCACTCTCCCTCCTCTAAGTGCCTCCTTGACCATAGGGCTGGGAGACCCACCGGTGCAGACAGGGCCACCAACAGCAAAGCCACAGCAATTGTCACTAGGATTCCAGCACCACAAAGTCCGGTTTCTGTAGGACATGTCCATCCAGGGGAGCCAGAGGCCAGTCCTGAACTGTCTGGTTTCAAAGGCTGGTCCTGAAGCTTGTGTGTGTGTGTGTGTGTGTGTGTGTGTGTGTGTGTGTGTGTGTGTGTGTGTGTGTGTGTGTGTGTGTGTACAACAACCGGTCAGCTCTGTGTGTCCCATGAGGCTGGGGGACAGATTTGCACTAGACCCACAGGTGGAGAAGGAGGCTAATACCAGCAGAGAGACAGGGTCACAAGCCAGAAACGCAAATCTTATTTCTGCTGCTCTTCCATCTCACAGGCCAATTAATTCTAAATTATGTGAGAATTAAAAATCAGAAAATAATTACTTTCCTCCTTTGCCAACAGAGGAAGGGTGTGTTAGTCTGTAAATATTTTACATTATTTTGCTCATAAAACTGAAATCATCTGCCAGGTACATGGTGGTTCATACCTGTAATCTTAGCTACTTAGGAGGTTGAGATCTGAGGATCTCTGTTCAAAGCCAGCCCAGGCAGAAAAGTCCCCATGAGACTCTTACTCCAATTAACTACTCATAAACCAGAAGTGGCACTGTGACTCCAGTGGTTAGAGTGCTAGCCTTGAGTACAAAGAGGCTCAGGGACAGCTTCCAGGCCGTTTTATTGTAACGTAATTTGACAATTAAAACAAATGAAGGGCTGTATATAATAGTACATACCTCTAACCTCTGCTACTTGGGGGACTGAAATGGGGAAAATTATTGTTTAGTCTAGTCTGAGGAAAAAAATGCAAGGCCTTATTTAAAAAATAACAAAAGCAAAATGTGGCTTTAGTGCTAAGCTAGAAAGTGATAGGCCCAGAGTTCCAACCCTAGCACTGACAACTGAAATTTGTACAAGTTCTAATGTGCCTGGTTTACCCCCTGCAATCCTAGCTACTCAGAAGGCTGAATCTGAGGACTGGCAGGAAAGTCTCCAATTAACCACTAAAGAGCCGGACATTGGGCTTTGGCTTCTGTGGTAGAGTTCCAACCTTGCTCATAAAAGCTCTGAGTGCAAACCAGCACACAGACACACAGACAAGTCCCTATGTTTGGCTGTTTTATGGAAGAATCAGCCATGCTCCATGTGAGGCTGCAGAACTAACTTGTGCCAAGGACGGTGTGGTCCTGGGGGTGGTCCTGCCACTGGCCCGTCCCTAGGCCCCTTCCAGGTCAGGGCTGGAGTTTGCATGTTACACAGATGAGAGGGAACTGCCCTCCGTGTCACACATGTGTCACAGTAAGCACTATCAGATAGGTGAAGGGTGGATGGTGAGCAAGGGAGGTTACCCAGGGCCTTGCTCCTTCGGGGATGCTCATGAAACCCAGGCAAAGGGGGGCTGTGGAGACTCCCGTCTGTCCTCACCCGAGTCCATGTCCCTGCCTGTTCAGGGCAGGTGACACTGGCTGACCCTGTGTCCTTGTCCACCCAGGTGGTCCAACTTTGACAGGCGGTTCCTCAGCAAGGTCCTCATGAGACAGTCTGCCCAAAAGTCTCGAGATCGGATTCTGAATGTTTTCCATGAGCTGAACCTGAAGGATGCTATTAGCTACGTGGCCGAGGTACTGGAACCCTCCGCTTGTCTTGAGCCGGAACGGAGGGCTAAAGCACATGGGCGTTCCATGTAGCCTAGTGGGGAGGGGGGCTGTACCCTGTGCACGAGTGGCCCTCATGGAAGGCTCGTGTGAGGCGGAGTCCTCCAGTGCTCCAGAAACAGGATGGGTCAGAACCCCCATCCCTACAAGAAACAGGCCCAGGGATGGGGCCTCCGCCAATGGTTCTGATGTGTCTGAGTGCTAAGGCTAGGCCCCTGAGCTCCTGAACCTTCTCTTCAGAAACTGGAGAGGTCAGGATGCAGGAAGAGAGTAAAACATATGCACAAGGACACACACACATAGAAGCACACACAATGCATGCATATGCACACACATACACAGTTGTGTGTGCACGTATGTGCAGTACACTAACACAGGGTTATGTACATGCATAATCATATTGTGACCGCACAGGTATATACACGTATGTGTGCACAATGCACACACACGTGTGTATTCCTACATATACACCTGGGAATATATGCATATAATTCATTCATACATCACACGTGTGTGTATATACACACGTCACGCCAGTGTGCAGAAATACATCTACTCATAAACACGTATGTATGTGTGCACGTGTGGTCAAAATGTGCTGCATAATACATGCAGACACGTGTCAATGCACACATGTACACATGTGCTTATTCACACATGTGCATGGCACACACACTGCATAATATGTGCAGACACGCAAAGGAATCACAAGAGTAGTTTTCCTTACTCCTGACTTCTCCAGGCAAACGGGTCCACTCTCCAGTCTGTTAGGGACAGAGGGAAGGGCTCACATTCACCTGCGTGTGTCTTGACATGTCTGGGTGGGTCGGCAGTGAGCAGTTTAGGCACGGCTCTGCTATGGCTCTAGGAGCTTGACTGATTCTGTGTGCCGTGGTCAGAGAACAGGGAGGGGAGGGGGGTTGTGGGAAGTCATGGCAGGTCTAAACGAAGCCCAGCCTGGAGGACGGGAGCCATATATGTGACCTTTTGTGACCTGTCCACCTTCGCCCGTGTGTGTCCCATGACATTCCCACGTCCTCTGGGCTCTCTGGTTTTTAACACTGCACAGGCCCTTGAAGGTTCTGCCATTCAGAGTGGCCGTGTCCTTCAGCTGCTTGAAGGCTCTGAGGCAGACATCATGCAGAAGGCAACAGTCCAACTTTCTGTGGCCTAGGGTGGCCCTGGCACCTCTGCAGCTAGATGGAAGATGGGAACGGGGTTGGCCGGAGGCTTCCGGTGGCCTCCGCTTGCTGCTTCCTTTCTCTGAGCTGCTCCTCCGCTCTCACTGCCATGTAGTGTGTGTATTCGGCAGGGATGAGCTTTCTCTCTGTCCCCTACCAGCCGGTGCATCCTTACCCATGACCTTGGGCTCTGTTTCTGTATCACTTTTGGGAGAAATGGCTTCAGGTCCCTGGGGTGCTAAGTCTGCAGCTCTGGTTCTTCCCTGGTGCTTCCTCCCGACACTCGGCCACTGTCTGCGACCACCAGCCTCCCTTCTCAGCTTGGAGCTCCTACCCTGAGAGCCGAGGCTCCAACCTGAGAGGCCGGAGGGCATGAGGTCCCCGTGAGACCGAAGCCACTTCCCACCCACAAGTATGGGGGCATTTCTCAGACCTCCACCCAAGAAGTCCCGTCTTCACCACCCATTGTCTGTCTTCACCCAGCCCTTAGCTCGGCTCCCCTCTGCAGGAGCTTGACTGTGGCTTCTCAGCTCCTGGTTTAGCCTGCACAGAGCTGTGAGATGTCCCTCAAAATGACTCGAGGGCTTGAGGTGGGCTAGCCATCCCTGGGCTGTCTTTGTTTGCCAGGACCTCAGGTGGGGGAGTGGGGGCAGCCTCGGTTCTTTGTGCGCTCATGGGGCTGTCTTCCTGACAGGGAGAGCGCCGAGGGTCCCTAGCCTTCATTCGCTCCCCAAGCACAGACAACATGGTCAATGTGGATTTCAACACACCACGTCCGTCTACCGTGGAGGCCTCCGTTTCCTACCTCTTGTACGTGTCTCCAGTTAGGGGTTTGCCAAGGGGCCTTGGAGCCTGCTGAAGGGCAGGGTTCCCTCTGAGCTGGGTCATAAATGGGGGGTGGCTCAGAATGCAAGAGGAGCCTACATTTTCTCCTGCAGTAGTCCAACTTAAGCTTGTTTCTGTTGCAACAGGAGGAAGGGAGGGAAAGAGAGAAGGAAGGAGGGACACAGAGAGACCCTCGGTACCCTCTCCTGGGCCAGGATTTTATCCCTGCTAGCCCTAGGCAAAGTCAGTTGTGACCAATTCTTACAGAAAGTGGCTGGTGCAGGCATCTCAGTGCTGAATGGTGCCACCCTTGAGCTTGTAGCTGCACTTTTGGAGGGGATCTGATGTGAGTGAGAAGGCCAGAAGCGCTTGTGGGAATCAGTCCACCCAGAGCCCTGCAGAGCAGCGAGCTGGCCAGGTGTCCAGGAGTCCAGGCCTGGGCAGGGCACCCCTGTGCAGGGGTCTCCTGCTCTTCGGCTGAGCTCCCGGGGATAAGCAACGGTCCTGTGCAGGAGAGAGAACGTCAGTGCTGTGTGCTTGGACATGCAGTCCCTGGAGCAGCGGCGGAAGAGCATCCGGGACACGGAGGACATGGTCACCCACCACACGCTGCAGCAGTACCTGTACAAGCCTCGACAGGAGGTGGGCCAGGGCGGGGCCTGGGCGGCCAGGGTGGGGCCTGGGCGGCCACGCCTTCCCAGCTGCCATGTTGGGCTCTGTCCAGAGCCCAGCCCCTCATGTGGGGGTGGGTGAGTCCTCCTCTCTCCTTCCCTACTGCTAGCAGAATCCACAGCTCCCTGGGATAATGGACACCTGCAGGGCAGGCCGGGAGACTCCCGAGACCCCCAGCCTGGCTTCACCCAGCCTGACCACTGGGATAATGGACACCTGCAGGGCAGGCCGGGAGACTCCCGAGACCCCCAGCCTGGCTTCACCCAGCTGACCACTGGGATAATGGACACCTGCAGGGCAGGCCGGGAGACTCCCGAGACCCCCAGCCTGGCTTCACCCAGCTGACCACTGGGATAATGGACACCTGCAGGGCAGGCCGGGAGACTCCCAGGACCCCCAGCCTGGCTTCACCCAGCCTGACCACTGCGCTGCTTCCACAGTACAAACATCTCTACAGTCGCCATGAGCTAACGCCGAGTGAGGACGAGAAGCAGGACAAGGAGATTTTCCACAGGACCATGAGGAAGCGCCTGGAGTCCTTCAAGTCAGCCAAGCTGGGCATCAACCAGAATAAGAAGGCAGCAAAGCTATACAAGAGGGAACGTGCACAGAAGCGGGTAAGGGTCCTGGGGTCAGGGAGACTGAAGCAGGCAGGCCTGTCGGTGTGAGCAGGGTCGTGGGCAGGCTCCCTGGGGTGTGCCAAGACTCCCTTTACAGCCTCTTGGGCAGGGTCCATGATGCAGACCCCTCACCTGGGCTGGGGCCCTCAGAAAGCTTAGGGCCTCCGTTCAGGAGCGGGTCCCCGTTCGCAGTTAGGAAACGGGGCACATCTGCAAGGACCCATCTTGCCCACAGAGGAACAGCAGCATCCCCAATGGAAAGCTGCCGGTGGAGGACCTAGCGCACAGCTTCGTCATCCAGGAGAAAGGTACCGTGGGCCCCTCACTGGAGGGAGCCCTGGCCTGGAGCTCGGAGACTCACAGGAGCACCCCACCTCATCCATGCCCTGCCGTCCCAGCGCTGCCTCTCCTTCCTTGTCAACACCCCGGCAAAAGGCCAGCTGTGCTTGGGGGTCAGGCAGGGTGGCTCCCCAGTGCTTAGTCTGCCTGGGCCACCCGGCTGTCTGGCACTGTGAGTCAGAGTAGTGGAGATCAAGGCCCCTGCCCCCCGGGACCAGGCCACCCTCACCCCTGCCCCGATCCCCCACAGACTGGGAACTTTCGGAGCCTGAAGAAGCCCCAGACTACCTAGCAGAGGAGACCAGCGGGGGAATTGAGTTCCTAGCGAATGTCACGAAGGATGTGGCCTCGGATTCTCCCACAGGTGAGAGCTGGAGGCTGTGCCAGGCTCCCAGCAGGGGAGCTGATGCTTCTAGTAGATCAGCCAGGGTATCTGTGTGGAGAGAAGGAACACATGCCCAGCCTGTCTACAGTTTGTGGGTTCCCAGATGTGGGGGGAAGGCTTGGCATGAGGGGATACCACAAACTAAAAGGTACAGCACTGCACTATGCTGGTGGCTCATTCCTGTAGTCCCAGCTGAGATCTGGAGGACTGCAATTTGAGGCCAGACCCCACAGCAAAGTTGGTTATACTCTATTTCCAAAATAGAAAAAAAAAAAGCTGGGCTAGAGACACGGCTCGTGGGGTTAGAGGGAGAGTAAAGTGAGGCCCTGAGTCAAAGATCCTGGAAGCCGACACAACAGAAAGACAGGACAGGACTGACCTCCCAGGTGCCTTTGCAGATGGCGGCCACAGGAGACGCTGGCATCGGCAGCCAGAATGACTTCCCCTCCTTCCACTGCCATGGAATCTTCTAGGAGGCTGACCAGCTGCTGCCCTTTTTCCTAGGCATTGACAACCCTGTGTTCTCCCCGGATGAGGACGTGGACCCCAGCATCCTGTCCAGGGTACCACCCTGGCTGTCCCCTGGGGAGACCGTGGTACCCTCTCAGAGGGCCCGCGTCCAGATCCCCCACTCTCCCAGCAACTTCCGCCGTCTGACGCCGTTCCGTCTCAGCAACAAATCCGTGGACTCCTTTCTTCTAGCTGATGGCTCTGAGGAGCGGCCCCATCCCACTGTCCCAGAGGCCACACACATGTAACTGCTTCCCTGTTCCCTAACACCTACTCTTTCCTTAGCTGTTTTCTTCAGGTCTCTGCTGGACCTGCACTTTCCAGACTCTCCCACAGCTTTCTCTTCCCTCTAGAACCTGTCCCCAGGTCATCTGATCGGCTGAACATTTCTTGGCAGACTGATGGAGAGAGACCCAGTTGAGTCTCTGCTTCCAGTTAAGATGTATGACCCAGAGAGGTTTGGGGGTCTGGCATGGTGGGCCATGCCTGTCACCCCAGCACCTGGAAGGCAGAGGCAGCAGGCTGCCGAGTTGGGGTACACCCCGGACAGTGAGCTCCAGACCAGCCTGGGCTGTGTATGTAGGGAGAGTTTGTCTCGGAAAGGGAAGCAGGTATTTGGGGATTTGACTGGAGCTAGTGTGTGTGAGAATTTACTTTTAGGTTGCTAGTTGGATCACAAGCTGTTGAGTGGTTAGCTCTGAATCTCTTCAGGGGTCTGGAGGGAGCCGAGAGGGGGCAAGGCCAGGAACCAAGTATGAAGAAGACATCATTTTTGTTCCAAAGCCTCTGGCCTGAGGGAGGGATCAAGGGATGAGTCACGTCCAGCCTCCTCTGCCGGCCTCCTCTGCCGGCCTCTCAGCCGGGGAGGGGCGGGCAGGGGCGTCCCCAGGCAGAAGCCTTGTCCCCCACTGGCTCCCTGGCCAGGCGGCCTTGGGCAGGACCGTGGCGGCCTGTTGCCCTCAGGAGGGGGGGCCCAGCCACCAGGCAGGCGGAGGCTCCCTGGGGCCTGCGGCCATCTGCGGTGGAGAGGGCCGGCCTGCCCGGGGGCCTGGAGGACAGGGAGGGCAGGGGAGGCGGTCCGTGGCTGGTCCTCCGTGGTGGCCATGGTGGCCCCCGGCTGGGCGTCGTAAGCTGGCTCTCTCCGGGCCGTGCCGGGGGCCTGCGGGGCGTGGCAGGGCCGGCGGCCGCTCACGCCCCGTCCTCCCGCAGGTGACCCGGGCCCTGCTGCGCCGCTGACCGGACACCCGTCCCCGAGCCCGGCGCCCTTCCAGCCCGGGGCCGCCCTGGAGAGCAGCGCCGCGCCCGGCCCAGCCTCCGCGCCCGGCCCGCCGGCTCTCGAGCGCCGGGCGCCCAGCGCACACGCCCGGTCGGCGGCCGCGCGGCGCGTGCAGAGCCGCCGCTCCTTCCAGAGGCCCCGCGCGCGCCGGCGGCCCGCGCTGCTCAAGCTGGCGTCGCTGCCCGGGCCGGCCGAGCTGGCCCCGCACGCGCTGGAGCAGGAGGAGACGCCGCTGTGAGCTGTGAGCGCGGGGCCGCCGCCCGCCCCGTGCCCGTGCTGTCCGCATCCTCGTCCCCCATCCCCGTCCTCGTCCCCCCATCCCAGTCCCCCCACCTCCACCCCACCTCGTGGGGTCCCCCGGAGCATCCCCCCCACCTCCTTGCCCCTTGCCATCCTGCTCCCCTTGTCTCAAGGTGCTGGAGCCTCTGGCCTTGGAGGCCCGCCCTGCCCACCCAGGTCAACCAAGCTGTCACTTCTGTCACCGGACTGCAGACAGGGGCCTCCAGAGGCCAAGTGACATTTGCCCAGGCCACACACTGCCTACACCAGCATCACCGCAGTGGCGGCACACCGAGACCCTCCCCACCTGTCCTGGGGCAGGGCGTCCAATGCTGCGGAGGCTGGGAGACTGCACGCACTCAGGGGCACAGCCAGCCGCAGTGGTCCCCAGCAGGGAAGGCCTGGGGACATCGCCTTGGACAAAACACTAGAATGGCCAGAGGATAGGCGGCTACTCACAGCCACGCCCACATCTCCAGCTCTGAGAGGATTGCCTGGGCTTTGCTTCCAGCCCCCCAAACAGGCTGTACCACAGGGTTCCACCTGAGCTCTCCTGGACTTCCTGAAACAAACCACCCAGCTCTCTGTTCCAAAAACTAAATGTTCCCTGTCACGATCAAGGTTACCAGTCATGCGCCCAGAGAAGTCACAGAAGGGCCAGCAGGAGACTGTCAATGCTGTCCCCAAGTGCTGGACAGAAAGAGCCCATGGCTGTGTTGTTGAAACAAGAAAAAGAACCTCCAAGCTTCCATCTTAGAGTGGTACTTCTGGACTGGAATCCACAGCTCCACACGAGCTCGGCTTCCGACCTCAGGTAATTCTGAAACAGAGTCCAGCTACTACACAGCAGGGACACTGCCAGTGACCCCCCCCCCCAGACATCCGAGACTGTGGCTTATCCTGGACGAGCAGGCTGAGCCCCTGGGTTCCCTGCCCCGCAGCACACATCCCTAGGCATGCTTGTGCTCGGGAGCTCGCTGGTCATGGGCCAATGCCTGCTGCAGTCAGAAGCTGAGTCCGGAATGGTGGCTGCTCAGTGCAGCTGGTCAGCAGTGGACCCCAGCAGCCAGGGGGACAATCCGTGGGACACACCACAGCCTTGTCCCCTTACGCTAGTATTTCTAAGAGGGACAAAGCACATACCCCACGCTTGTCAATCCTGTGTCTGGGCACAGTCGTGGACCCAGATTCAAACAAGCAAGCACCATTTGCAGAGAACTACCTCCTGTTCTCAGAGGAGGTGCCGGCTCCACTTCACAGCCAAGAACCCTGCTGTTCTGTCACTACTGTAAATGGATGTAAACAGTACCACGAATGCATCTTCTTAGGAAAGCAGTTGTACAATTTTTTATTAGTGCAAATATTATTTATTTAATACTCAACATGGACCTCTGTGGTATGCAGAGTACACATTTAGGAAATTGCTATTTCTCACGCATTTTCTTGGAAATAATTTTGCTGGTGTTCAATGTACTATACTGATCTTTGAAATTCTATCTAAACTAGAATTGCAATGTATTTTCTAAGTGTGAAAACGGTGTTGGTATCTGTTGATGTGACTGTAGACAGACCATGTAATTCCAATCCCAGAATGAGGTGCCTTAAATGCCCTGGCAGGTGCTTGCAGCACCACTGAAACAGTGCAACCACATCTTGACTGGTCCCATTAAAAGCATCTCAAGGCATTTTGGGGTTCATTCTGTCATACATGAAGATCTTATCTAGGAGAATGTCAGAATGTCAAATTAGGGAGAAGCTGTTCTGTATTCAACGTGACATGGAGAGTCTTGTCTTGTACTGCCCTGTAAGATGGTCCTGGCTGGTTGGGACTCCTAGTGCTGATGCTGCTGGCATCAGGGCACCCACGTGAAGCACTAGGCCTGGTTACATTCCCAGCGCACACACAGCCCTCACACCATTGCGCAGTGACATTATCCACTAGGCCTAAGGGAGACACTGGAGTGGCTGAGTAGGGAGAGATGGGCAGGGACAGTCTCTCGAGGTACATCATGGACAGTGGGAGGCAGAGGCACATCTGCCTGTGTGTGGGACAGCCTCCGAAAGCTTGACTTATTTTAATAAATTTAAAAACGTTTACATCTAAGTAGAATCCTTACTGTATTAAATCTAACTCACAAATTCACGGGGACTGACTTGGGAAGCAGGCCGAGACACAGGTGTGGTCAGGAAGCCCTTTCCACTGGGTGATGGCACTTTTGCCGAGCCCCCGACTTTCTCTCCATGGCTACCTTCTTCCAGCATCTCCTCCATGCACATGGCAGGCACCATATTCTCATGTGATCACATCGTGTTTATGATTCTAGCACAATGAGAGGTGGCTCTACTCTTCCAGCCCAACCCCTGCCCCACAGCTCTGGATCACCCAGAGGGCCACCCTTTCTCCTGAACAATGGAGACTGTCTTTAGACAGCAAGAAAGAAAGGCAGAGCAGCATCACCTGGCAACCACCAGCCACTCAGGAGCAGTATCTCATGCTCTGAAGCCCACCGAGAAAAAACAAGGTACAGGAGCTTGGCTACAGAGCAGCAGCTCACTTATTCCAGGGAGGACGAAGCTAAGACGAACGTGGTGCCCACAGCCTTCTACTCTACATCCTGTCCCCTGTCAAGTGGGAAGCAACCATAAGCTCTGGTGCAGGAAGCAGATACCAGCCTTTGGTGTAGCCGGCCCCTGGTGTAGTACTCTTAATTAGCTTAAAATTAATGATTAATGTACAAAACATGGCACTGCTAAAGGACAGCTAAATTAGGGAACGGGAACTTGGGGGACTCTGTATTGCAAACACACATGACACACAGATAGGGAAATGTACTCCAAATACTCCAAATACCCCATATACCTTTGCCAAAATCGACATGCATGGTATGTCTTGTCCTGCAGGTACAGCTGATGTGGCTGCTCCCACCCTGTGTGTGGTTCTCCTCTGGTTCCAGGCGAGTTTCTCCTTCATCAGGAGAACTTAGGAGTTGGTCTAGGAACACTTGGAAAGGCAGGGAGAGAGTCCTGCTTATAACAGCTGCTAGGCAGCTGTGCAGCCGACACCCTCCTACAGTGTCTGGGCACAGCGGCATCTCCACCACCCTCAGGGACCTTACTGCTGGCAACAAGGAATTGCCTGGCTTTGTTTCCCTTAAATGAGGTGACAGAGTTCTGAAATGTACAAATCAAATCAGGCAGAGAGGAGGAGAAAGACCTGAACAGGGAAGATCAGAGGATGTCACAACTGTAACAACAAGCAACTGAAAAGGGTTTCACAGCTTAAAAGTCTTCACAAGCTTGGCACCAGTGGTTCACACCTGTAGTTCTGGCTACTCAGGAGGCTGAGATCACGGCTCAGAGCCAGCCTGGGCAGACAAGTCTCTGTGAGATTATTATCTCCAATTAACTACCAGAAAACCAGAAGTGGAGCTGTGCCTCAAAGTGGTAGAGCACTAGCCTTGAGCAAAAGAGCTCAGGCACAGCACCCAGGCCCTGAGTTTAAAAAAAAAAAAAGTCTTCCCAAAGCACTTTCCCCACAGGGTGAGAAAACCCACAGAACTAAGCATCCCCCCCCTCCAACCCCCCCCCCCCCCAGCCACCTGCACACCACAGCACCTTGTGCTACCCACAATTTGCACCTGTGACGAACACCAACCAGTGCTCCTGGAGAACGACTTTCTTTAATGCATTTCTGAAATGAAGACATGAAGCATGCAGAGGACAAAGCTACTTCAGGAGCTTTGCCACATTCAGACTGGGCACAGCAATCTCTTTGAAGATGGGCACGTAGCTGGGGCTCGCCTGCGTGGGGCCTTGCTCCAGGGTCTCCATGATGGTCTGTTTCATGTCCCGGCTGGCATCCCCTCGCACAGTCAGCAGTGCTCCAATGTGATCATCTCTGCAAGAGAGCACGGGTCAGTCTGTCCCTAGTCCCACGCTTCTCAGTTCCCTCTCGCGCTCCACGGCTCCACAATCCCCACGGGCCATACCCAGGGGCAAGGTGCTGAGAACTGCAGGCAAAGGGCATGTCTTCCTTCTTAAGAGGAGTTAAGGGGGGAGAAGGGGGAGGGAAATGGGGACCATGTCATGAGAAAGGGTATTAATGTGTGTGAAGTAATGTACCTTCTATCTGGTGGATAGAATGTAACCCCTCTATTAATTACAATAAAAAAAATAAAAGAGGAGCGAAGCCCAAGGCTGGTCTGTCTGTCTTTCTTTTTTTGTGGGTTGTGGGGCCTGAACTTGGCCTGGGAGCTGTCTGTCCCTGAGCTCTTCAGCTCAAGGTTACCACGCTACCCTTGAGCCAAGCCCCACTTCCCATTTTCTAGAGGTTAATTGGAGATAAGAATCTCAGGTCCTTTTGTGCCTCTGCTGGCTTTGAACCTTGATCCTCAGATCTCAGCCTCCAGAGTAGCTAGGACGACAGGCGTGAGCCACTGCAACTGGCTCAAGGCTTCACATTCTATGGCTTTCTTTCTACCCTTAAGAACAGGCTTTCTAAATACCGCTCTTAAAACTCTTTAGAATGATGAAGAAAGGGCACATGCTTAGGGACAGGGAGTGCCTCAAGTAGCACAGAGTCTGCCCTGACTCCAAATCCCACAACTGCCAAGAAAAAGAAAAAAACCCCTCTTGGATTCAGGGAAAACCCTGAAGGACACAGCATCACAGCTCTTCTCATATCACCCTAGTGCAAACAAGGCAGCGAAGCCACACTTGGCCCATGGGAAGGGTGTTTCAGGGTCACAGGGGCTGGGCCTAGCTGGGTCAGGAGTGGCACTACAGGAGCAGGCCTTCCTTCCTTCCTTCCTTCCTTCCTTCCTTCCTTCCTTCCTTCCTTCCTTCCTTCCTTCCTTCCTTCCTCCAGAGACTGCTCACGTGGCTGTCATGACCACACACAGGAAAGGACCTATGAGTTCTTGCACAAGCATCACAGGGTGTAGCTCCCTTAGGCGATCTGTACCGGGTACTTCCACCCATCAAAGCAGGCACCCCACGTACCCCGTTTTTGCTTAGTACCAGCCTCACAGTCTACCTGGAACAGGCCCTAAAAGCATTAGGTGGGGTTAAGCCAAATGCTGACCTGCTGCACACAGCTAGTCTTCCAAATCGGGGAAGCAACGACCAGCTCAAGTGGGTAGATGTTCATCCATTACCTGATGTCTGGGTATTTGCTGACCAGAGTTGAGACTTCTAGATAGAGCAGAGATGGGTCTGTGAGCTTAATAACCTCTGCTACGGCAACAATTGTGTCACAGTGCCCGTCTACGTCTTCACCGAATCCCTGGAAAACAACGGCAGGACAAGGAAGCTCTTGGCTTTACCGCTCGCTCCCGAGTGATACTAACACTCCCAGCTTGATACCAACACATTTAAATCCCTTATCTGGCCAGCCACTATGCGAACGGTTCAAGACTCATGCTGAAGAAGGGAAGGGGACCAACTGCTTGCAGGGATTTGCCCATCAGCCAGGGAAGGAAGCCCCTAGTCCTGTCTAGAACATGGCACCGGGCTGGTGGTGGTAACCAGCGGCCTACAGGACAAGGGCGGAGAACAGAAGGGAACCATCACACCACAAGGCGAGGCAACGCCTCCAGGAAAGTGGGAGCTCCACTCTACCCATTAACCTTGTGGAGATTCAAACCAAACGTCGGGACCCACACCTTCTTTCAGACAGCCTGGTGTGACTGGTTTCCACTCACTAGCCTAGATACCAACACAGCGACCAAATCCAAGCCACGGGATGGCAGCCGCCCTGCTGTGGCTGTCCGCTACACTGGTACTCACGGACGCTAGCTTTCGGAACAGGAAGCGGAGCTGCTCTGCCTCCCTGACCATCTTCTCTGCACCCTCCTTGCGCTCCTCAGCACTCCGGAATGAGATGCGCTTCTGCATGATAGCCCGCAGGTATTCCACCACCACCCGCCGGTGGGCCTCGGCCATCATCCTCTGTGGAGAAACGCAGGCAGCTGCTCAGGGGCAGGCCTGGAGCCCCGCCTCCACATACAGTCCCCTCTTCAGGAACCAGGGTCAGGGCTTCCCTACTTCTAGGAAGACATGACAGCCTATGTTCTAGATATGTAGAGTAGAAGGGTATCTAAAACACATGCTGTCAGGGAAGAAACGGGAACTCATTCTAGAACACACACACAAAACGGCGTAAAAAGTAAAGCAAAAATAACAGAGACAGTCTAGGATAGAGATGTGGGAAACCATGATGTCCCCAGAGAAAGAAAATTTACAAATGACCAGTCAGCTTAAGGGTGCCAGGCCCTTTAATAATGAGAGAATTTTCAGTTAAAAAAAAAAATCAGGCCAGGAGTTTGACCTAGTGGTAGAGTGCTTGCCAAGCATGCACAAAGACCCGGGTTCAATTCCTCTGTACCACATACATAGAAAAAGCCAGAAGGACAGTGTTCAGTTCAAGCCCCAGAACTGGCAAAAAACAAAAAACAAACCAAAACAAAAAACCAGACATTACTAGTGACCAATAAACAAGGTGCCCGTGCTGCTGAGACCCAGAACAGGCACCGTGACATGGAGACAGGAAGCCTCTTCCTGAAAAGCTACACCACATGCAAGAAGGCATTACTAACTGGGGATAGAGCTTATCTGGGGTAACCCAGACATGCTGTCTGTGAGAAGGGGATGGGGAGACCCACTACTATCAACAGAAAGAAAATCTGCCACAGTTCCCTTACCTGGCCTGAGCTAAAATCAGACCAAGACAGGATATGGAACAACCTGACCTATGAAACAGTTCAAAGCTAGCAACACTGCTTTATTTTCAAGGATACACACATAGGTAAACAATCACACACAAAAAGGAAGAACTAGGTTGTCATGGAAGCTAGGCACTAACAGGAAACAACAGCCATGATAGCATCTTGACCTGGATGCTAATTGCCCAGGCAGTCAGCTGACAATTACTCAGTGTATTAAATCTTTACACTGTCTGTGCACTTGGATATTAAGCTGGTGAAGAGAGTAGAAAGGACATCGGGAACACTAGAAATGAAGCTAATGTGGTGAGTACAACCACAAGGTCCTAGAAAACGAAAATGAACAAAACTGATTTAACAAGAAAGAAAGGACTCAAGTGGACAAGAATTTGCCTGGCAAGCCTACTGAGTTCAAACCTTAATACTGCCCCCTCCGAAACACACACGCACACATGTCCCAGGGCACATACAAACTACATTAACGTTCAGAATGCTCACATACAACACAGTGGCCCACAGAGTTCTACCAGACTTCCAAGGAGACATACAATTCTTTTTTTTTTTTTGCCAGTCCTGGGGCTTGAACTCAGGGCCTGAGTGCTGTCCTTGGGCTTTCTCAAGGTTAGAGCTCTATCACTTGAGCCACAGCACCACTTCTGGCTTTTTCTATGTATATGTGGTACTCAAGAATCGAACCCCGGTCTTCATACATGCTAGGCAAGCACTCTACCACTAGGCCAAACTCCCACCCCACTTGTGTGTGTGTGTGTGTGTGTGTGTGTGTGTGTGCACCATTCCTGGGGTTTGGCTTGAACTCAGGGCCTAAGCACTGTCCTCAAGCTTTCTCAAGGCTAGAGCTCTACCACCTGAGCCACAGTACCACTTCTGGCTTTTTCTGTGATGTGGTAGCAAGGAATAAAACCCAGGGCTTCGTGCATTCTGGGCAAGCACTCTACCCCTAGGCCACACTCCCAGCCCAGGACATATAATTCTAATGACAAAATTTCCCAGATAATGTCAAAGAAATCAGTCCATGAGGTCATTTGAATCCTGATCACCGGCCACTGAAAAACAGGAAAGCTGAGCACCACTGGCTTACACCCATAGTTCATGTATATGTCAATAAAAAGCTCTTCCAAAACTAGAGGAAAAATGTTTATCAAAGCCTTACAGCAATTTGATAGGGAAGGGGGGAAAACCAAGACGGGTGGGGGGTGTGGGGGGGGGAGGGAAATGGGTACCAAGCCATGTGAAAGGGTATCAATGTATGTGAATTAATGCACCTTCTATCTGGCAAATATCATGTAACCCTTTTACTAATTATAATAATAATAATAAAAAAAACCTTACAGCAGCTGAGCGCTGGTGGCTCATGCCTGTAATCCTAGCTACTCAGGAGGCTGAGATCTGAGGATCAGGTTTAAAGCCAGCCCCAGGCACAAAAGTCCATGAGATTCTTCTCTCCAATTAACCATGAGAAAACTGGAAGTAGCATTGTGGCTCAAGGGGTAGAGTGCTATCTTGAGCTGAAGAGCTCAGGGACAGTGCCCAGGCCCAGAGTTCAAGTCCCACAACAACAACAACGAAAAACATTACAGCAATGATCCTTTCTTTAAAGGAAGCTGTTTTTGCTTTGTGTCAAATGTCAGAAAGCAAAAAGGGAAGCCAGCCCTGAGGACTAAGGATAGCCCTGTACTATCTCAAACAGCTGAAGACATATTCCTGATTGCCTTCTGTCACATAAGAGGAAATAAACAGTGAAGAAGGAAAGGCCAGCTCAGCAGAGTGCCTGACCGTCTTGGGAGTGTGCTACGGTGACGACAATACAAGCTGTCACAAGACCGATACCCCCTGATGTACAGTTTCTGCTATGTTGGACTCCTACACAGGCACTATGAGCTGAATAGCTGATCCCAGTTCTTACGACTCCCTGGTTCCCAGCTAGCCTTCAGTACCCAATCAATCAGGCCATCCCTGGCCTCTACTGGGAGAAGTCAGGAGGAGCCCATGGGGTCCAGAGAGGGAGGGACTGCTGTTTCTCACTACCCTCACACTCCCCGCACATGCCCCTTCTAGGGGCCTATGGTGGGGCAGTGGGCTTTGCAAGTGTTCCCGCCTCACAGTGGAGGCTGTACGGAGTTCTGGGAGGGGCTCAAGTAAATATTCATCTTCACTCAAGCCTGCCATCTTTTGATCATGGGAACATCAATACCACCTAACTCCCCAGCACCGGCGATCACAACCAGTGAGCTAACTTGACAGACACTGAACTTTAAACCAGACAGACGCCAGGCACCAGTGGCTCATACCTATTAGCTACTCAGGAGGCTGAGAGCTGAGGATCACAGTTTGAAGCCAGCCAGTTAACCACCCAAAAGCTGGAAGTGGAACTGCGGTTCAAATGCTAGTCTTGAACCTGAAGAGGCCCAGGAACAGTGCCCAGGCCCGGAGTCCAAGCCCTACAACTAGCCAAAAAAAGTAAATAAACCAGATAGAGGGCAAGGAGCATAGCCTAGTGGTAGAGTGCTCGAGGAGCACGCATGAAGCCCTGGGTTCAATTCCTCAGTACCACATACACGGTGAAAGCCATAAATGGTGCTGTGACTCAAGTGGCAGAGTGCTAGCCTTGAGCAAAACATGTCTAAGGACAGTGCCTAGGCCCTGAGTTCAAGCCAAAAACAAAAAGAAGAAACAAAAACCAGATCAAAGGTAGCCTAGCCCATATACTCACCTTTTTATATGGCTTTTTGATTTTAGCAAAATCATTGAAATAGTCCTCTACAGTTACACAGATGATGTCCACAGCATTTGACCCCGACAACCACTTCTTTGTCATCAGCTCACTCAGATGTTGCTGGAAAATACAAAGAGATCGCAGAAATGGCCGCCTCACATAACCTGCACCAGTCACAACCACCTGGGAGCGGGCAGAGCTTCGACTTGACTTTGTGTCACAGAGATGTCTGACTGTAACCGCCATATGCTCACCACACAATGAGTTTTCCACTACACAAGTGCTGTGCCGCCTTCCATCATCTTTGTGAGGTGTCACAAGACGATAAGAAGTTAGATATGTTACTTTCATAATTTACTTACCCAGATCTTATGAGCATTGGGACATTTAAATATTCTTCATATTTTACAATTACAAATAGTACTGTGGTGACTTTATATATTTTTCATATGAAATTTCTTAAAGTGGAATTCCTCACTCAGCAAGTATGTAAATGAAAACTGGTAAATACTTCCTAACTACTTACCCCCCCCCCAAACCTCTAAATAGCACACAGGCAATGAGAGGACACATTCTCCACAAGAAACTTCTGAAGCTCAGGGAGGCAGCTGAGTGGTTCTGGTACACAATAGATCATCAGGCTGGAGCTATGGTTCCACAGTACAAATGTAAGGCTCTGGGCTCAACCTCTAGCATCACAAAACAAAACGCAAAACCAGACCAAGCCCTGCAATTCTGCAAAGTGCAAGCTAACATCAGTGCATGAGCACTGAGGCTCTCACTGTCATCTCAGCTCTTGAAGGGGCCGAGACCTGAAAATCCAACTGTGACACGCCAGTGCAGGAGAAAAGTCGATCAGACTCTTATCTCCAATTAACCACCAAAAACCAGCAGTGAAGCTAAGGCTCAAGTGGTACAGTGTCAGCCTTAAGGGAAAAAGCTAAGGGACAGCACTCATGCTCTCAACTCAGCCTGGCGTGTGCACACACACACACACACACACACACACTCACACAGTAACAGTATTAATATGTGCTTCTCAGCCAGGCACAGTGGCTCACGCCTGTCATCCTAGCCACTCAGGAGGCTGAGATCTGAGGATCAAGGTTCAAAGCCAGCCCGGGCACAAAAGGACCTGAACTCTTATCTCCAATTAACCTGTAGAAAACAGGAAGTGGGCCTTTGCTCAGGGTAGGGTGGTAGCCTTGAGCTGAAGAACTCAGGGACAGCGCCCAGGCCAAGTTCAAGCCCCATGACCCACCAAAAAAAAAAAAAAAAAAATACACACGCACACACACATAAACATATGCATACAAATGTCTAGACAATGATCTTTCTTTTCCCAAGTGGAAGTCATTCATGCCTTCTATTTTTTAATACTATTTTTAAATATGGGCAAGCATCCCCTTCTTTAAGCCACTTTGGAGAGAGCATCAAGTATGATATTCCCTTGGCAGGGACACCTCCAACTTTCCACTCTTAACAAAGTACAACAATCACTTCCTAAATGCTTCCTTTTGAGCACACCCATGATATATTTTTTTAAATACATGTTGGCTTCTACAAAGGCATCTAAATAGTGCCAAGCCATCTCCGAACTCTAAGGTAGGCTCTACTCTGGAGTGTGTTATGCCTTTTGGACAAGTAAAACTCATTGTGTTGTTGATTTCTGCTTGCGTGAGTGGACTGTGTTTACAGTGTGGGGCATGTGTCTTCAGTCAGGCACACCACACAGGTGGATGCAGAGTATTTACTGAGAACCTCTTCCACGCTAGGTCTAGGAAGGGCTCTGTGCCATGCACAGTAGACAGACTTGAGGACATAGAGCAGCTTAGGTGCAACAGTCACATGGACAGGTGACAGTGCACCCTGAAGGGCAGAATGGGAACCTTAGGGTACAGCGATGGGGCTGTGAGACAGGCCGCGGAGGGGAGCCAGGCCCACCTCCAAGTCCAGAAAGACCTCCTCCAGCAGGCTGCTGCAGCCCTCCTTGGCGATGGCGTCTAGAGTCCCATCCATGCTTGGCTGGCTCACATATACACCCTCCTCGGTTTCATTTTTTAAGTACTTTCTTTTCAAGCTGATGATGGATTCTCTGCAAGAGAACATCTCAGGGTCAGGGAGGCAGCTGCATGCAGTCTGCCGTCGGTGACCCCACGCCCACTCACTTGAAGGTCTGGCAGTTGTTGATAATGGCGATCATGTACTGCACGTAGCAGTGAGGGTGCTGCCGGTTCCTCAGGTGCTCTTCTTTATACAGCTGGGCCTCATCCTTGTATCTGCAACCACACCAACAGCTGCCTCCAGCACCAGGTTGACAGGAAACTCATACCACCACCACTGGGCATCAAACCCCTTGGCATGGAGAACAGGAAGCTGACTGTCTTAAAAGCTAATAAGGGGCCGGGAGTGTGGTCTAGCGGTAGAATGCTTGCCTAACATGCATGAAGCTATGGGTTCGGTTCCTTGGTACCACATACACAGAAAAGGCCAGAAGTGGTGCTGTGGCTCAAGTGGTAGAGTCCTAGCCTTGAGAAATTCCAAGAACAATGCCCAGGCCCTGAGTTCAAGCTCCAAGACTGGCAAAAAAAACAAAACAAAACAAAACAGGAAAAGTAGTATCTTTTGGGGTTTTCTTGCCATCCTGGGACTTAAACTCGAGGGGCTGGCTTCAAACCACAATCCTCAGATCTCAGTCTCCTGATTACAGACATAAGCCATTGAAATCTGGCTACAAGTATTATCTTAGCTCATGTATAATTTACCTCTACACACACACACACACACACAGCAGTTTTAGAAATGTTACCAAAAAGTTAGGTAAAATATCCCTTTACAAAATTATTATAAAGAAATTAAGTAAAAACATAATACTGACTCTTGGAACATCAATAAACCAAACAACTAGATGTCCCCTACTGTCCTTTCAAATGTATTATGGAGATTCTCAAATACATTCTGGGGCAGAAGAGCATCTCCATGAGAGTTTGGGCAATTGAAGGCTATGACTTTTTTTTTCTTTTTTTTTTTTTTGCCAGTCCCAAGCTTGAGCTCAGGGCTTGAGCACTGTCCTTGGACTTTCTCAAGGCTAGAGCTCTACCACTTGAGCCACAGCACCATTTCTGGCTTTTTTTCTGTGTATGTGGTAATGAGGAATCGAACCCAGGTCTTCATGCATGCTAGGCAAGCACTCTACCACTAGGCCACACTCCCAGCCCCTTGGTTTTTCTCTTTTTTGAGACACGGTCTCTTTATACAGTATAGGTGGGCCTCAACTGTATAATCCTTTGCCTTAACCTCCTTAAGTGCTGGATTATAGGTATATACCACCATACTCCGCAGGGATGAACCTTCATTTAATTTTCTTTCTTTTTCTTTCCTTTTTTTTTTTTTTTGGGCCAGTCCTGGGGCTTTAACTCAAGGCCTAGGCACTATCCTTGAGCTTCCTCAAGGCTAGCACTCTACCACTTGAGCCACAGCACCTCTTCTGCCTTTTTCTGTGTATATGGTACTGAGGAATCAAACCCAAGGCTTCATGCATGCTTGGCAAGTACTCTACCACTAGGCCACACTCCTGGCCCTTGCTTTCCATTTTTTTTTTCTTTTCTTGCCAGTTCTTGGGCTTTCTCAAGGCTAGAACTCTATCACTTGAGCCACAGCACCATTTCTGGCTTTTTCTATGCATATGTGGTATCCAAAGAATCGAACCCAGATTTTTGTTCATGCTAGGCAAGCACTCTGCCACTAGAGGGCTAAACTCCCAGGCCCTGCTCTGAATTTTTAAAAACATAATTTCAAAATTAGTACACTGGCAAAAATACATACCTACTTAGGAAGGAATTCATTTGCTGAAGACACAAAACCAGTACCTTTGTCTTCAAATCTTCACTTATCTGAGCAGCAACTTGAAGATTCTGTTCAAACATCTAAACATTGGAGAACTTAAGACTTCTGACAAACTACAGGAGCAGAGAGCACATTCCCCAATAGCAGAATCCCACCTGGAAGCTGTGACAATGCAAATCCAAAGGGGATTAAAAAAAGGAAGGGCTGAAAACTAAAGGCCAATGTCTGGGGACCTGGTCATGGGGTGGGAGGGGCTGGGTAACACCAGAGACCGTAGCCCCAAGTCTCCTCTACAAAGCAGCTCTTGTTCTGCCACTTTAAAGGGATGTAGAATGTGGACCTCTCATAACTACGAGGGATGTGATGAAGCTGCGGCAGCTGGACTCTGACAGGCACCAAAGGCTCCCCAAGCTCGGGCCATTCCTGGCATCTCAGAAGTGAGAAAAGGTGAGGGTCCTCCCCATCCCCAAGGCCTCCTAGAGGCAAAACACCCACAACTGCTCCTCACTGAGGAGATGAGACACAAAGCAAGAAAGGAAACAGAGGTGCAAGGACACAAGAAGGGCAGGGCACCAAACAGTAAGTTAGTGGTAAGAACGCACATGGGTTTAACACCAGTACAATGACTGAAAGTGAGAGAGTACTTTAAAAATGATACAAGACTCCACTGAGGTCACCCAGTAACAATGAGCTACACAGCATTCCACGGACAAACCTTGGACATTTACTGCCATGGGAGAGTTGGAATGGGGACACCACACATGACCAGCATTTAAATTAGTTTCCAGTTCAGACCCAGAGTGAATGTCTAAGAAGTCTAAAGTGACACTGGATAACAGTCTTGCTGTTTCAGAAAGAAAAAGACGGAGGGAGGGGGAGGAAGACCTCTTGACATCTTACTGTATTATGTAAGTGAAAATCATGGTACTTTTTCTGTCTGCTCAGAACTGACTTTTTCTGTCACTACCCACCCAGGAGAGGGGACTCCGCAGCTGGTACCTGGAAAACGATGGCAGGAAGTGTTGTCTGGTAGTAACCATCCTGGTCAGCTTCTGGCTCTGTCTCTTTGCTCCAGTCCTTTTTGTCCGTTTCTAGTGCTTTCCGCAGCCAGGCAATGATGTTGGACTGGAGGTTTGGCATCATGGAGAAGGAAGGGAAGAGCAGGCTCTGAGTTATGCCTGCCTAACATTCTCCCTACAGAGGGCGCAGCTGAGCACATCAGACGTGGTGCCTGCCTCTCAGCAACTACTGCTCCCATGCAGAATGACCAGGGCCCCTGGGCTGGAGTGGACATCTGGGAGCAGCTTGGTACTGGGCAGTGCCTGCTCCATTCATCCTCACTGCAGATAAGGAGGAGAATGAGGCAGAAGACCTGTGGGCAACACTGTGAGGAAGGACCAATGGGAGCTAGGGCTCTAGCTTCTAATCACCCAGAGCTCCTCCAGACTCAAAGGCTACCTTAACACTCAGGGATAACCCGACCCCCAACCTCAGTGAGACCGCCTGGTTATACTGCACACAGGTTGCTGCTCTCTTAGCCCCTAATTACCACCCCACACCACTGAGACTAAGAAACTGGCAGTAACACCATGTGCAGCCTGGACACAAGAGTTCTCATCAGCCAGACGAGCAGTGCTGGCTGACCCCTCCCAGCACAGGAGAGTCTCATGTCTGTAAAATGGACCCCCCAGACCTAGGCCAGAGTTGGTACCTTCCTCTAATTAAAAGTGGGTGTGCTGAGACTTTAGAGACAGCCCATCCACAGCTGTCCCATCACCATACAACCACCAAAACAGTCCTAGGTCTGCAACACAGCTCTACTCACAGTAAGCGTTGACATGTATGTGTCGAGCAGCTCAGAGACCACCTTTGGAGAGAGAAGTGGTTCCAGGGCACTGACATCCACTTCTGGGGCCAATTCCACATTCCCCATCATCTCCGCACTACCATGAAAACCAGGTGTGAGTGACAAACCAGAGGGGACACAGAGACATTCTCAGGCGAGTCCATGGATTCAATCTGGCATGCATACACGCTGCCCAGAGACCTAACATTGCCATGGGTCCTCTGTAATGTCACCTCTCCTGACAGCTATGGCCATTCAAGTCACCTCAACTTGACCTCATACTATTATACGAGCTGCAAAAGCCAGGGCTCAAATGCAGCACAGAAGCTACAAAGGTAAGACCTATTTCTCCAGCTTACTACATTTTCACAGATAAGAACAGAGCCTAGCAAACAGGAGGTACTAAACGGTTGTGCTTCCCTCAGAAGACAATGAGCCAGTCACGTGGAAACAGGAGCCACTGCCGCTAACATCACTCGTCAGTGGAAGGGTACAGAGGAGAGCACGAAGATATACAGTATTTCTGGTAGAAAAACGACATTCCCAAATGTGTACTTAAAACAACAATGGTCTGGAGGTAGGGCTCAAACTGGTAGAGCACCAGCCTAACCATTCTATTCATAACTAGTTCACTGTGCATCAGAAAGGCAACATCTTGAGTGTGGAAAGACTACCTGTTACTATCTAGCTCAGGTTATTTTTTCACTAAGAACTGCAATGCCCTCGGTGAGCAGCCCCACTTCTCCAGGGTATAATCTGATAGAGCACAGGTAACCAAACCAAAAGAGGCCCCAAGGGGAGGAAATGTTCACAGTGTGCTACCACACTGTGCGGTCCCATAAATGCAAACCCACAGTCCAGTGGACAGAGCAGGGCGAAGGCCCAGGTCTGGCTCTGAGTCCGCTCCCCACTTGCTGTTCATGGAGCTGGAGTATGACCCGTGGTACAGCCTTCCTCATCTATCAAATGGAGACCCATGGGGCTCTTCACACAGATGCCATGAGGTCGAGGTCTCAGAACAGGGTACCCTAGTGGGAAGGAGCAAGGCTCAAACGGCAAAGGGCTGCCTACAGCAAAGCTGCGCAACAGTGATCTTCACCCGTGACTGACGTTTCCTTGCACTTCCTATCTTTCTGCACTGAGGTGAGGGAGGAACACATACAAGCAGCACAGAACATAACCCAATGCCTGGGTGCCCCACACTGCTTCCATGCAGAGGACAGAGACCCCACCCAAACATGGCTGCACCCACAACAGAGACAACGGATCTCAGGTTGGACAGGTGAACAGCCAGAAAGACCTTCACACCTAGAAAGCAAAGCCACGAGTGCCATGCAAACCAACGTAGGAGACAGTCTGGGAACTCTCTGCCAGCATGCTTTTACAAAGGCCCCTAGGCAGACCGTGTTGGGTGTGGAGGGGCTCTACCTGGTATATGTGTTCAAGACCCATGTCAGGAGGCTCACGATCTCGTTGGCCTCAAGGTCCTCTGACGCAAGGTCCTGCATGCGCGTGCTCAGGGCCTGGTGGTACATGTTCAGGAGGTTCTTGAAGATCTCACAGTGGGGAGGAAAGCACTGCACCATCATGTTCTTGGCAACAACAAGGTCATCCAGGACGTACTTCCTGATGATCTCCAGATGGCGTACGAGCCACATCTTGTCAGACTCCCTCGTGTCTGCTTGCGTGCCCTCAATTCTCGTGGTCACAGTCCTCTCCAAGATGGCAAACATTTTCTCCCTCCAGTTTTTGGGCCTACCAGGAGGCACAAACCCAGTTTGCTTTTTTCGGTCAAGAATTCTCCTGTCGATTTTTTCCTCCCTCTCGATGATCCTGACCACTGAGACCAGCAAGGTGGGGTCCCGGCGGACGGTGACCAGCGACCTCTGCAGCACCATCCACAGCTGCTTGGCTAGCTCATCAGAGAGCCCCTGCGTGCTGCCAAAGTAGCCTCGGATGAGGGCCATGTCCCTCGTGTTCCCGCTGTCCATGCGGTACTGCTCACACAGCAGGCCGTCCCGGGAGCACTCAAGGTCCATCAGCTTCCGGTGAGCCTGCAGGAGGGCCCCCTGCTCAATCAGGTCCTGAGTCTCTCTTACAATTTCAGGCACTAGAAAAAAGGCACACACCAGCAATGTGAAAACACACAATGTTTCTTTGTCTTTATAGGTTTATACTTCAGGAAAACCCTATAATTGTTATTTGGGGGATGCTGGGGTAAGGTAAACAATTTCCTATCTAGAAGTTGCATTTTGTATATTCTAAGACGTTTCGAAATGCTATAGAGAGAATGTCATTCTTTACTTGTCAATCAACGGGAACTGCCCCTGGGAAGATCTGACAGTAGATTTCCTACAAAAATACTTTGAAACAACAGTCTAAACTAACTGAAGTAAGGTATAGAGAAAGCCATAAACCATCCAGAAAACTGGAAGTGGCTCAAGGGGTAGAGTGCTAGCACTGAGCACAAAGAGGCTCAGGGACAGTGCCTAGGACCTGAGATCAAGGTTCAGGACCAGCAAGGAGGGGGGGGGAGGAGTAAGCAGCACTCTTAATAAACAAAGAAGGTCATAAAGCAAATCTAAAAATACTTAGGCAAGAATGGAAATGAAAATTAAACCTATGAAAACTTATAGGAGCAACAAGACCAATGTTAAAAAGAAGTGTGCATCTAGAAATACCTCCACTAAAATGAAAAACCTCACCAGGCACAGTGGCTCACGCCTGTAATCCTTGCTACTCAGGAGGCTGAAATCTGAGGATCACGGTTCAAAGCCAGCCCGGCACTAAGATGTCTAAGAGAGTCTTATCTCCAATTAACCACCAGAAAACCAGAAGTGGCACTGTGGCTCAAGGGGTAGGGTGGTGGCCTTGAGCTGAAGAGCTCAGGGACAGCCCCTCGGCCCAGAGTTCAAGTCCTACAACCGACAAAAATAAATAAAATAAAATAAAATGAAAAACCTCCAATCAGCAACTTACTTTACAACGTAACACGTTCACAGAAGAAACTAAACCCTAAGCTAATAGGAAGTACATAATAAAAGGGATTAGAGCAGAAAGAAACAAAAAAAAAAGTTTTTAATGAAAATAAAAATCAATGAAGGTTGAATTTGTGCAAAGATAAATGAAACTGACAAACCTTCAGCTTAGGTGGACTAAGAAAATTAGATTCTAATGAATAAAATGAGAAAGTGGGATACAACTGAGAGAGCATAATGAAACACTAACCAATTGGATAATACAGATAAATATGTAGAAACACAAAACTTACCAGACTGAGCCATAAAACAGTAAAAAATCTGAAAGACCCATGGCAAGTAAGAAAACAATCAGTAGTCAAAAATTTCCCTGTTAACTTTGGGGCTGGCTTAGTGGTAGAATGCTTGCCTAGCATGCATGAAGCCCTGGATTCGATTCCTCAGTACCACATAAAACAGAAAAGGCCAGAAGTGATGCTGTGGCTCAGTGATAGCCTTGAACAAAAGAAACTCGGCAGTGCCCAGATTCTGAGTTCAAGCCCCAGGACTGGAAAAAAAAAACCAAAACCAAAAAGCAAAAAAACCACCTCTGTATACCAAGTGATATAACTGGTGAACTAATCAAACATTTAGAGAACCAACACTGTCTTCTGCACCCTTCTCCAAGAACTAAAGAGGACAGAGCACTTTCTGACTCATCCTAGAGGACCAACACACCAGGAGAGAACTGCCTGCTGTTCCTGGCTGAGAAGCTTTCTGCATCTCACCAACTCACTTATTAGGACCTCACAACCTCTCCCAGTTCTATTCCAGTCACCCTGAGACCAAGACGCCTGACCTGCCCACCTGCTCTACCTGCTCTCTGACTGCACTGCTCGGGAGAGCAGCCTGAGAACTGCGGCTCTTCTAAGATGCAGCCCTTCTGGTGTGCACTGCTGCCACTCCTTGCCTGGGCACAGGAAGACCCAGCCTCCTCGCCACCACTCCCTTCTATCAGCACTGGCGCTGCTAACTGCTCTAGCTGTCCTGGCACAGAAGTACATTTTCTCCAATGGGCCTCACTTGCTTAACTAATCACTTCCACCCACATTCATTCACACGGAAATAACCGATCAGGCAGAAATCAAGCTACCCATCCACTTGAAAAGAAGTCAGGCTCAAGAAGTACCTTCTTCACATAGGCCTGCCTCTCCCCTGACGACTCAGCTCCTCACGTCTGGAGGAAAGCTGGTGTACACGTGGAAAGGCACCTTGTGAGTACTCCAGCAAGCCACAAAGTCACCTGACTTGTTGTCTGCCCTTTACCTGAGAAGATGTTCTTAAGGTTCTCCACAGCGGCGGCAAGCTGGCTGTGCTGTACCACGGCATCCTTCACATCCTTGAGACTCTCAATGGTGTTGATACTCTGCCTCCAGTCTTTGCTGACATTAGCCAGTGACTGCTGGATATCCTTGACGTCGTTCAGTGCACTGTGGAGCTGGCTCAGGCCTGTGCGCACCCCATCCAGCTGGGACTGGATCGCAGCCTAAGGAGATACACACAGGGGAGCAGAGCCAGAGGCAGCCCGAGCGCTTACTGAGGAGCAAACCTCTCTCAGGAGGGACAAGCTCAGCAAGAACCGCGTGAGGAACAAGAAAGGAGTGACACTGCCGCCTGAGAACAGAACAATGACGCATTTTGAAGCTTTGGTGAGAACACATCGCTTGTCATCCAGCCTTATGGCTTGACAATACAGAATGCCATTACGGGCATGTGAGGAGGTCTGAGGCCACCCTAAAAAATACCTCCAGAAGGACCCTTCCCACATCACTGCCCGTCTCAGGCCCCTAACAAGACTCATTAGGTAAAGAAACGCACTGGAAATTCCATCAGCTCAGGAGTGGGACTCCTGCTACTCAACCACATCAGACTTGACTGGAGGACAACGGCTGCACTGTACTGACCACCACATGTGACATTTAGACCCATTCCAGATCAATAGAAATGTCAGCCAGAGGGAAGGGCCACAGAGGAATGGTGCCAGGCAGTTACACAGGTAGACAGGTAGTACCAGGCAGATGGAAAGCTAGGAAAACCCAGGCAGGACCATTCTCAGAAGGAACACTTGTCATCAGAAGTCTGAGTGGCATTAGAAATGTTTAGCTATAGCAGGATGCAGTGGCTCACACCTGAAATCCTAGCTACTCAGGAGGCTGAGATCTGAGGATGGTGGTTCAAAGCCAGCCTGGGCCCTAAAGAATGTGACGCTCTTATTTCCAATTAATCACTAGAAAACGAGAAGTGCGATAGGGAAGTAGCCTTGAGCGGAACAGCTCAGGAACGGTGTCCAGGCCCAGAGTTCAAGCCCCAGGACCAAGACAAAAGAGCAATGTTTAGCTATGAGCATAATGACCACTCAAAATGTCTAAGTCCCTATTGACAATAAGCTAATAGAGCAAGTCTCTAAAGCAGTCAGATGTCAGACCAAGGGTGGTAGAGGCCAGCACTCTACCACGAGGCCATGTTCCCAGGCTTGAACTCAGCCTGGGTGCTGTCCTTGTCCTTGGACACCTTTTTTTTTTTTTTTTTGGTGGGTCATAGGGCTTGAACTCAGCCTGGGCGCTGTCCCTGACCTCTTCAGCTCAAGGCTACCGACCTGCCCTTGAGCCAAGCCCCACTTCCCGTTTGGTAAAGGTTAACTGGAGATAAAGAGTCTCAGTCCTTTTATACCCGGGCTGGCTTTGAACCTTGATCCTCAGATCTCAGCCTCCCGAGTAGCTCACAGGTGTGAGCCACTGCGCCTGGCTCCTTGGACACTTTTTGCTCAAAGCTAGTGCTCTGCCACTTGAGCCAACACGCCACTTCCAGCTATTTCTGTGTATGTGTTACTGAGGGCTTTGTGCATGCGGGGCAAGCACACTTCCACTAGGCTATGCTCCCACACGCCCGCCCCCCCCCCCAAAGAAAACCACACACACACTCTTTAAATAGAATCTTATTATAGCTTCAAGTTCCTGGGCTCCAGCTCCTGAGTGCTGAGACCCCAGCTCATTCAGACAATTCCTATAACATGTCTAGCTCTCTTCCACCAGAATTCCTGGCACCTGGTCCACTACTGCTGCATACTTTGAAATGGCTTAGAGAAAATACTCTGGCAGTGCTCTGCAGAAGAAGTTTTATTCTACAAGCCACTGTCATTCTCCATGGATGGTCTAAAACGTTAGATGGACTCCTACCTATGATTAAAGTGGTTGCTCTTGTAGTGGTTCTCTTATTTCCATAATCCTTTGTGTAAATCTATGCCCAGTAGATATATTACTATATATTGTTTGGAGGAACTGGTAAGTAAGAATCTCTCTTCCCACAACATCTAATTTGGGAAATGATCACGATGATATCGAGTAGGAATCAGAAAGTTGAGGCAAATGGCTTTGTCCTATCTATAGGGCAGGGTTACACGACCTCTCTGGCTCCTTACCTTCAGCCTGGCCTCCACAGAAGCCTTCTTGCGCGCCTCCCGCCTGCGGTACTGCTCCACTTTGTCCAGCTGGTCTGGGCGCTGGAGCATCCCAGCAACCCTTTGGACCGCTGTGGCTACAGCCTCCCGGTCAGTCTCCTTCATGATCAAACAAGTAGGCAGAATGTCTGCATATGCCATGCCACAGGCATCCTCTGTGGGTGAGGGAAAGATGCGTTAGGGAGGTAGGAGTGTTGGCACCAAACTTATCCTCTTACAGCTAACAATGGAGTCGAAGGAGAATGCCTGTAACATTTAATCCAGTAACCTGAAAGAAAGCTGAACCTAATTATGAACTCTCACAAAACACCACCTTTGGAACTTAGGTGCAGAGAGAGACAGAAGCACCCACCAGCAACAAAGACAGGCACCTATAGAGAATGTCTGCACACGGCCATGTCCCAGGGCTTCTCTACGGTAATCATCTCCCCTGCACACGGCCTAATTGCACTCATGCCACTGATCACTGCAGAAGCACACACACACACACACACACACACATACACACACCTCACTTCCTCCAGCAAGCCAACAGAAGTCATTATGACTCCCTAAAAAAAAAAAAAATACCACTTTCTTGGGTATACAGATTCCATTTGTTTATTTCTTCCATTTCCTATTTAACAGCCCTAAAAACTAAGGGGAGAGAGTATAAGCTATGTACTTCCTTGCTCAGGTAGAGTATAGAGTGCACAGATGTTGAGACCCCAGGCAAGCCTGCCTTTAGTCCTCAGTCCATTGCGGCACTAGTCATGAAGCCAGAAGGGCTACTTACTGAGAATCTGGAAAATGAGAGGACTCGTGAACATTTGTTTTCAGGCTGGGAGATTGGCTGAGCGGTACAGCGCTTGCCTACCTGCATGAAGACCGGGGTTTAATTCCTCAGTGCTACACATACAGAAAAAAAAAAAAAGCTGGAAATGGTGCTGTGGCTCAAGTGGCAGAACTCTAGCCTTGAGGGAAAAGCCCAAGGACAGTGCTAGGCCCTGAGTTTAAGCCCCAAGACTGGCAAAAACAACACCACCACCTCTGTTCCCGTTGACTGTAGATCAACCTTCATTTCCCACCCATGGGAAGGATCTACCCTCTGGAACCTTCACTGTTCCTCCGCTTGTGCCTCACGGTTGTCTTCTGAGTTCTTTTGAATGGAGCGATGCTGCACCCGCTTTCCTCTCCCAGATTTACCCTTTTCTTTACTTATGTTGCCCGTCCTGGGGCTTGAACTCAGCGCTTGGGCACTGCTGCTCCCTTCTGGCTCCCTCCCGGGGGCCGGAGGGCGCGCAGGGCCGCCCGGGAGGCGGGAGACCGGCCTGTGGGGGCGGAGGGCGCGCAGGGCGCGGGCGCCAGGGCGGCCCCGAACCCCTGACCGGCGGGAGCTCCTCCCGGGCCGCCCCTCGACCCTGACCGGCGGGAGCTCCTCCCGGGCCGCCCCTCGACCCCCGCCCCTGACCGGCGGGAGCTCCTCCCGGGCCGCCCCTCGACCCCCGCCCCTGACCGGCGGGAGCTCCTCCCGGGCCGCCCCTCGACCCTGACCGGCGGGAGCTCCTCCCGGGCCGCCCCTCGACCCCTCGACCCTGACCGGCGGGAGCTCCTCCCCGGGCCGCCCCTCGACCCTGACCGGCGGGAGCTCCTCCCCGGGCCGCCCCTCGACCCTGACCGGCGGGAGCTCCTCCCGGGCCGCCCCTCGACCCTGACCGGCGGGAGCTCCTCCCGGGCCGCCCCTCGACCCCTCGACCCTGACCGGCGGGAGCTCCTCCCCGGGCCGCCCCTCGACCCTGACCGGCGGGAGCTCCTCCCCGGGCCGCCCCTCGACCCTGACCGGCGGGAGCTCCTCCCGGGCCGCCCCTCGACCCTGACCGGCGGGAGCTCCTCCCGGGCCGCCCCTCGACCCCTCGACCCTGACCGGCGGGAGCTCCTCCCGGGCCGCCCCAGCCCCCCGCGCCGAGGACGCCCGCACCCCGGGCCGCCACCCCGACCCGGGAAGAGGAGAAGGCGGGGCGGCGGCCTCGCGGGTCCCAAGCCGCACTCACCTCCAGGTGGGCCGCCGCCACCTCCACCACCGCCTCCACCGCCGCCTCCACCACCGCCTCCACCGACCGGAACCGGACGCGGCCGGCACTTCCGCTTCCGGCACGGGGCCGGGGGCGGGGCCAGGACGGCAGCCTGGATCCCCCCGCCCGTGTCCTCCTGTCCCCGCCTGGATCCCCCCGCCCGTGTCCTCCTGTCCCCGCCTGGGTCCCCCCGCCCGTGTCCTCCTGTCCCCGCCTGGGTCCCCCGGCCCGTGTCCTCCTGTCCCCCCTGGGTCCCCTCCAGGCCGTGTCCTCCTGTCCCCGCCTGGGTCCCCTTCAGGCCCGTGTCCTCCTGTCCCCTGCCTGGGTCCCCCCACGGCCCGTGTCCTCCTGTCCCCGCCTGGGTCCCCCCCCAGTCCCGTGTCCTCCTTTCCCCCACCTGGGTCCCCCCCAGGCCTGTGTCCTCCTGTCCCCGCCTGGGTCCCCTTCAGGCCCGTGTCCTCCTGTCCCCGCCTGGGTCCCCCCACGGCCCGTGTCCTCCTGTCCCCGCCTGGGTCCCCCCCCAGTCCCGTGTCCTCCTTTCCCCCACCTGGGTCCCCCCCAGGCCTGTGTCCTCCTGTCCCCACCTGGGTCTCCTCCAGGCCTGTGTCCTCCTGTCCCTGCCTGGGTCTCCCCCAGGCCCGTGTCCTCCTGGTCCCCCCCAGGCCCATGTCCTCCTGTCCCCCGCCTGGGTCCCCCCCAGTCCTGTGTCCTCCTGTCCCCCGCCTGGGTCCCCTCCAGGCCCGTGTTCTCCTGTCCCCCGCCTAGCTCCCCTCCCCAGGCCCATGTCCTTCTGTCTCCCGCCTGGATCCCCCCCAGGCCCGTGTCCTCCTGTCCCCCACCAGGGTCCCCCCTAGGCCCGTGTCCTCCTGTCCCCCGCCTGGGTCCCCTCCAGGCCTGTGACCTCCTGTCCCCCGCCTGGGTCTCCTCCCAGCCCGTGTCCTCCTGTCCCCGCCTGAGTCCCCCCCCCCAGTCCTGTGTCCTCCTGTCCCCCGCCTGTGTCCCCTCCTGGCCCGTGTCCTCCTGGGTCCCCCCCAGGCCCGCATCCTCCTGTCCCCCGCCTGGGTCCCCCCCCAAGGCCTGTGTCCTCCTGTCCCCCGCCTGGGTCCCCCCCAAAGGCCCGTGTCCTCCTGTCCCCACCAGGGTCCCCCCCAGGCCCGTGTCCTCCTGTCCTCTCCCTGCTCCCCTCCCCAGCCCCGTGTCCTCCTGTCCCCTACCTGGGTCCCCTCCCCAGGCCCGTGTCCTTCTGTCCCCTGCCTGGGTCCCCCCCAGGCCCGTGTCCTCCTGTCCCCCGCATGGCTCCCCTCCCCAGGCCCTTGTCCTCCTGTCCCCGCCTGGGTCCCCTCCAAGGCCCGTGTCCTCCTGTCCCCCACCAGGGTCCCCCCCCAGGCCCGTGTCCTCCTGTCCCCGCCTGGGTCTCCTTCCGGCCCATGTCCTCCTGTCCCCCACCTGGGTCCCCTCTAGGCCTGTGTCCTCCTGTCCCCCACCTGGGTCCCCCCCCCAATCCCATGTCCTCCTGTCCCCGCCTGGGTCTTCTCCAGGCCCGTATTCTCCTGTCCCCTGCCTGGGTCCCCCCCCAGTCCTGTGTCCTCCTGTCCCCCGCCTGGGTCCCCTCCAGGCCTGTGTCCTCCTGTCCCCCGCCTGTGTCCCCTCCAGGCCTGTGTCCTCCTGTCCCCTGCCTGGGTCCCCTCCTGGCCCATGTCCTCCTGGTCCCCCCCAGGCCTGTGTCCTCCTGTCCCCTGCCTGGGTCCCCTTCAGGCCCGTGTCCTCCTGGGTCCCCCCCCAGGCCAGTGTCCTCTTGTCCCCCAGCTGGGTCCTCCCCAGGCCCGTGTCCTCCTGTCCCCGCCTGGCTCCCCTCCCCAGGCCCATGTCCTCCTGTCTCCCGCCTGGGTCCCCCCTAGGCCTGTGTCCTCCTGTCCCCCACCAGGGTCCCCCCCAGGCCCATGTCCTCCTGTCCCCCGCCTGGGTGCCCTCCCCAGGCCCGTGTCCTCTCTGGTCTCCCCGCCTCCCCCATCAGTACTCACTTGCAGTGCTTGCCCAGAGACTGCCTGGCCTTTGTTTCTCCAGCCCTTGTGTTTTGTGTTCAGGATTCTGTCCGTTGCGTACCTGTCCTGTATGTTTCCTGCTCCAGGGCCCTTTAGAAGGAGGCAAGGCTGCATCTCCTCTGCAGTGTCTAAGTAAGGAAACTGAGTCACAGCCATGCCAGCAACTACCCAGGTGCTGGGGGCTTCTCAGCCATCCTAGAGCCTCTGGCTGAGGGAGGGAAAGCCTAACATGAGAAAGGGGATTCATTAAATGCACATACCTCGCCTCAAGGCCTTACAGATAGACATTTGGGGTCTGGTTGGGGGCGAGGTGAAGCCCCTCTCCAGGTGGTGGGTGTTGCCTGCATCCCTGGAGATGGGTGGGCACCTGACCAATAGGTTACCAGGCCTGTCAGTCCAGTAACAGGGCTGGGACCTCCCTGTGCCCCTGCCCTGATCCTATTTAAATCTGAACCAGCTTAAACAGGTCATTGCCACTCCGCTCCGTGCTTGTGTCCTGCATCTTGTCTCCTGGTTGTTCTTCCATCAGCCTGGCGTTCAGGCAGTTCAGCTCTCCATCGGAGCTGAAGGGGCTTGTTAGTATTGAGTCTGTTATTCCTGAAGTGGCTAAGTAGCATTGTGTCTGTTGTTTCTTGTCACCTCTGGCCTGACTGCATTAGGTGTGTTTTCTGACTGCTGGCCTTTGAGACAGGCGTCTGCCATGCAGTCACTGGCCTTTTCGTAAGAACTCCAAGATTCAAACCGGCAAAGAGTGGCTTCTGTATTCCTCACGTTACAGCAATACCCAAGAACCCTGAATCCTAATCCAAAACACATGGATGGTTTGGGTCCCCTTTGAGTAAGTGGGCCACGCGGGTGACCTGCACACCTGTCGTCACTGCCAGCCACCCATACCTGGGAGGGTGTTCCGCTGTTTTCTTTGTCAGCCCTGGAATCAAGAGTCCATGTCGTGAGCTGCTTCAGGGGGACTGTTTTGGAGGCTCAGCAGTGGATCTTGGAGTGCATATGGGGTCTGGACAGTGGGTCCCTGGGATAGGATGGAGACACCCCTCCACTGGTCATTACAGGGAACGTGGTGGAAGCTGGAGGCAGGTCCCTGAGTTGCTACGTGGGCCGGCACGTGCCTTGTGACCTGAAGTTCAGGGTTTCTTGGGGTGTGGTACTGCTTGTCCTAACATACCGACTGGGCTGTTACCCATCTGTTGCTAACCTTTGTGGCCCCCCAGATCAGCCAAGTTAGAACAAAAAGTGTGAACGTGCAGGGAAGGGGACGGTGGAAGAGCAGGCCCTCTCTACCAATCACTGCCTGCCCACAAGCTGGCAGACCTTCAGTGCCATACCAGCAACATCCCCAGTAGTCACCTTCACCTTGTAACTTCTGAAAAATACCAAGCTGAGCAGTGAGGAAATGCGAGGAAAGACCAGGTGGCTTGTGCCTGTCCTTGAGAGGTGGATTTGGGCACAACATTCTGGACATTTTTATCTCAACCAACAGCTGAGTATAGTGATGCCCATGTGACACGCCAGCTACTCGGGAAGTTGAAATAAGGAGGATTGCCATTCTGGCTTGGCCAAAGCAGGAGTTTTTGAGGTTCTATCTCAACAGAAACCTGGGTCTTGGGGCAGACATCTGCCATCCCTGCTATCTGGGAAAAGTAACAGTATCACTGTCCAGGTTAGCCTGGCAGGCGGGAAACCTGTCTCAGAATTAACTACTGGTTCAGTGGGTAGATCTACTGCCTAGCAAGCACAGAGCCCTGAGTTCAAACTAGTGCCAGTAAACACATAGTCACAAAGCTAACTTAGGCTCAGTAGCTCCAGCCACTGAGGGAGCCGAGACCGGAAGGGTTGCGGTTCAAAGACAGACTGAGTATAAATTTCTGTAAGATTCCATTTCCCATTACCAGCACAAACCTGGGCTTGGGGTACGACCCAACTGGCATTGTGCGAGTTGTGAGCATAAAAACTATTTAATGTCTATCTCTATTGTCAAGGCAGCTTTCTCAGCCACGTTCTTTTTCCTTACAACTATGGTGTCAAAGAACCAGTCCGTGGACACAGAAGTGGAATTAAAATGACAAAGGTTTATTGAGGATAAGGAGAGCTCCTAGACAGGAGAGGTCCGGGGAAGACACTGCGTGGGCACATTGTGTAGAGGTGAGTAAGATCTCTAGGAAAGAATTGTGAGATTCTCAGCATCATTGGATTCAATGAGCATGATTCAACTGGTAGAGGGTCAGCCTTGAGCAAAAATGCTAAGGGAGAGCACTCCGGCCCTGAACTCAAACCTCAGTACCAGCACACACAACAACAGCCCCTGGTCCTCAGTTCCCAGACCCAGTCAGGCTCCCCAATCTGCACAAGCCCTGCAAGGAACCCAGAACCCGGCCCCTCTCCCAGCGGAGCTGTGGGGTGGCGTCAGTCTGCTGTTCACATGCACACCTTTCAAGGGCAGTGCCCATGTGATGTCCAGGGCCTAAAGGGGCGACTGCTGTAGGCCATGGGGAGGTGATGGCTCAGGACCTGTATAAGGACTGCTCAGGACTCTGGCCAGAGGTGCAGAATCTCTCTGAGAGTCTTTGTCCTGCCCCGATGGCCAGGTTAGGCTCTTCTCATGCTCTCACTAGTGCCTTTCAGAGGCACAAATGGGGTCACAGGCAATCACAGGAATGACCAGGGCCACAGCAAAGGCGGGGAAGAGGATGGAGCAATAATAAGTCTGTGCTGCTTTGAACCAGTGGTGGGTGGGCCAAACCATGAGTTTTTAGGCCCTCTAGGAGGGCTCAAGCTCTGAGCCAGCAAGTGAGAGCATCTGCCGGACCTCTCCACACTGAGCTGGGGGCATTCCCAGTGGAAGGGTACTCCCAGGAAAACAGCAGAAGTGCTCCTGCGGGATGACCAGAGACAGAACTTGGAGTGATCTCCCCTATTCTGCATGGAGACTGGTCGTCAGGTTCTCCAGGTAGCTGGGAGATTCCAGGGAGGGATTGTGTGCCCTCCCCCAAAGAAGCAAACACAGGACTGAAGCTGGCAGGCCCGGATGCAGCTAAGATCCAGGCTTGTCCTGGAAGCAGAAAGGTTTCACTTAGCTCCAGCTTAGACATTGTGAAATATGCACAGTTCAGATGTCTTTTAAGGAAATAGAACTCTAGCTATCTCCAGATAAGTGAAAGAAATCAAAGGCAAGGACTCCAGAGAGGTAGAAAAGGAGAGGACAGAGCATAGATAATAAGTAGAAATATGCTCAAGTTAGCAATAATCAGAACAAATGAATTAAGATAATGAAATTGTTATTTGTAAGAAGACATCCATAAAGGAAATGGGTTAAGAACGCTCAGCTCGGGTTGAGACATGAGCTGGTGAGGCCTAAGAGCATTCAGGGGTGACACCATCAGACAGCTTGTACTTGTCAAAAGCTGTGACTGGAGATGTTTGAGGAATAGCAAACTGCATAAGCCACAAGGAAAAAGAGCTTGAATTGCCATGCTACAATTTTAAGCTTGTGTGATCCAATGAAAAATCACAAATGGAGAGGAAACCTTGGGATATTTTTAAGTGAAAAGACTGTTATTCAGAATATCATGGTGTCTGCAAAGCAAGCCTGAAGGGAAAACACGTGGGATAAGGAGCTGCCTCTGGATGAAGAACCCAGGCCCTGTGCCCAGCCTACCCCAAGCCCACCTCAGCACTGCTCCTGCCCGTCTCCGTGTCCAGCCCAGGGAGCCCTACCTACGCGAAGCGACCTGTGCCCGCTCCTTCCTCCCTGCATCCCTAGCCCTTTCTAATTCCCCTGCTCTCAGAAAACTTCCACATATGCTGTGGCTGCCCCACTCTATCTGTCCCTTCCTATGTGTCACAGAATCTACATGTTTCCCACATACAGCTCTGTGACAGCCACCTCTGTCCCTGCTCCGGTGTAGTACGTAGCAAACAGCATAGAAGGAATGTATAAATGCGTGAAATGCAGTAATCAAATACCATTTTGTCCCCACTGAAGTCCCAGGATGGTGCAGGCTGGGCAGGATGGGGTCGTGGTCAGCAGCAGAAGCCTAGCCTGATTTCCTGGGGAGCATACAGGGCAGAATGGAGCCCCACTTACAGCTATTGGGGACTGAGGCATACATTGACAGCAAAAATCTATAAAGAGTCTGAAACTCATTCTATGGGGTGACTGTTGACCGAATGAAAGAGCCCTCATGGTTTGGACTTTGTCTGGAGCCAAGCAATCACCGGCCCCCTCCCACATGGCAATCGCCACAACCCGCGATAGGCAGCAAAAACCTCAGCTCTCTTCTTTGCTTAAGTCTGGAGTGGTTTGTTTGTTTGTTTGTTTGGTTGGTTGGTTTTGCCAGACCTGGGCCGTGGGCTCAGAGCCTGGGCACTGTCCTTGGGCTTTTTCCAGGCTAGCGCTGTCACAGGAGCCACAGCACCACTTCTGGCTTCTTTTTTTTTTCTGCAGATGTGGTACCAGGGCCTGGGCTCTCTTGGGTTTTTTCAAGGCTAGTGCTCTACTGCTGGAGCCACAGCACCACTTCTGGCTTCTTTTCCCTGTATATATAGTACCGAGGAATCGAACCCAGGGCTTCATGCCTGCTAGACAATCACTCTACCACTAGGGAAGGCTCCCAGCCCAGGTCTGGAATGTTCTGAGGGCACTGCAGGTCCTCAGCCCCCGGGGACCTCGAGGAAGAGCCCAGCAGCAGGCGGCACCCCAATCTAAGGGGTGGCCTTTCAGCGTGGTTACTGTCCCTGCATAGTATGCACCTCTGAGAAACACAGCATTGGGAAAAATCAAGCACAAGAATACAGTGAGAAGCTCTGGGAAAGGCAGGGCGCTGCATCTGCAGTGAATCCACTAGAAATATCACGAGGACAGTCTAGCTACTGGAAACTACTTCTTTCCAGCAGAAACTGAAAAGTACACTGTTTGTGTCCATCCCCTCACTGTTAGCCCATCCCACACGATAGGACTTCACCATTTTACACTTTTCAAGAGGTACCTACCAAGCAAGTCCAGTTAGTGGTGATAACAAGACCAGAAACAGAAGTGAACACTGCACAATTCAAGTTCCACTGCTGCTTTTGCACCCACATCCTCGGAGAGTGTATGTGACCGAGCAACAAAACTGAAAATTTGGGAAGCTTTGTGCTGCCTTTGATACAAGATTACCACCAGTGTGTGCCTGGTGTGGTGTTCAAGCTGATGACCAGGTGCTGAAGTTGAGGTTCACAAAGCCTGGTCTGATGGGCAACCACCGCTCCTGCAGCAGCACATGCTCTGAGTTTGGTATTCACATCGTCCCAGAAGGGTTCCAGCAACAGTTAACCTGAGGTGCACGCAGCACCTCATCGTCCATCGTCTCCATCCCAGGCTTTGTCCCTGGTTCCAGACTTGGGGACATGGCACACAGGTGCAGTGCCGCCTGCTTCCTATGCCCTCTGCCCCTGTGGGCCCGTGTGGAGGAGCAGGTGTCACTGTGCGAGGAAGAGGCCGATGGCTGATGGGGGGTGAACACCGATTTCTTGCTTAAAGGGATGGGTTGTCCCATCTCACGTTTGAGCTTCAGCAGGGCTACCCTGCTCCCAACAGAAAGGAAGGAGCGTCTCCACACCTTGTCTCAAGACTGAATGTATACTTATGAAGAGCTTGGACACTTAGGAAGAGCCAGCGGATTGGGCAAGGTGGGGCATGTTGCAGGGAGCTGGGCCACCATCCTAGTTTCAGAGATCAGGTAAAGGAGATGCCCATGGAAGTAGAACCCCAGTGGGCCACATGCAGTGGTGCACCAGCACTATGCGTTGTGGGCCAAGCGGGAGGCAGAAACCACGGGGGCCCTGAGCACTCACCTGGGGAGGGATGGGGAGGCCACAGGGGCCCTGAGCACCCACTTTGGACCTGGGCTTGGTGGACAGTCTTCCTCGGCCCCATCGAACTGAAGACAAGTCCTCCTGAGAGGTAGCAGCAGGGCACGCAGAAGATCAAACCCTGCCAACCAAACCCATCAAACCTGAGACTGGTGAGGCAGTGTGTGTCTTCTAACAGCTTCCACACTAAGCCAGGCCCTAAACATCAGCACCCTGAGGCCACAAATAATGAAGAGAAAGTCTTGCTGGAGAAGTACACAGCAGAAGGAGACAAGAGTCTGGATCCCGCCACTTCCAAGGTCCAGGGAGACAATGCAGACACCAACCTTTGAGGGAGACTGGCTGCCCAAGCTGGCCGGACGGCCCCAGCCCCGAGCAGGTGTTCCTGCTGCTGGGTGCTGGGCACTGCAGTGACAGAGAGGCTGGGTTGAGCTGCACTCTTGGACAATGCCCATGCCATCAGCTAGGTTATCTTGTGGGTACATTGTGCCTCCTCTCCCCTTCCAAATGACGCCTTCTATCGAACGTTCCTACAATCACGATGGATGGCCTTTACGATTCTCTGCACTGTGCTGTATGCCTGCCTAGCGTGGACTCTTCCTGAGCTGGCAGCAGCAATCCTTTCCGGAAGCCCTGCGGCCAGCTCCCAGGTCGCAGGCAGCAGCGCCTCTTCCTGCTCTTCTCTGTGTTCCTTCCCTAATGCTGTGATTTCCCCCAGAGCGACGTGTTTACGACAGGCCCACAAGCCATCCTCAGAGTCCACAGAAAATACTAAATAAAGCAAGCTATTGCCCTGACCCCTCCACACCAAGAGCAGCGTCCCATTCTGACTTGGGTTTGAACACCTGCTGCATGGGGTGTGCGTGCGTGTGTGCGTGTGTGTGTGTGCGTGTGTGTGTGCAAAAGCAGGTACCTGCAGGTTGCCACTGAACCTTCTAGATTCCGCCTGTGCAGGGGCTCACCACCTCTTTCCTCAGAGAGCTCTGCCTTCCCTTCACTAGGTGCTGCCTCTGCAGTCACTCCACCACCAACAACAAACAGGTGTGGAGAAGCCAGGGAGACATGGTATTGATGCTGTTACGATCCAGCCAGAGGGCTTGCCCTTCTGAAATACTGTCAGCTGCTTCCTCAAAGAGAAATGCTGTCCTGCTCACACAGACTTGGGTTTGTATGTAAGAACTCCCATGAATCCTACATGCTGCTACATGTATGGAGCCTGGGCTTCGTGTGTGTGTGTGTGTGTGTGTGTGTGTGTGTGTGTGTGTGTGTGTGTGTGTGTCCCCAGACTCATGGTAGAGCTAGCTGTACAGGGACAGACAGCATGGCTTCCGGGAGAGAGGCCGCTGAGGTAGGGAGCTGCCTTGGAAGGGTCAGTGTCACAGAGGCACTTTGGGGAACATCTCAGATGCAGCCCCCCTGGCCAGGAGAAGCCCACGAGAGTGAGTCTAAGGGTTCACACTTGACCACAGGCCCAGCCCCAGATGCTCTGCAGTCGTCGCCCAGAGGGGTGTGCTGGCTCTCTCTGCGGCCTGGTATGCAGAGGTGGTGGGGAGTCCGTCGTTCCAGCAAGGCACAGTGTGCAGGGTAGAGCGGGGCCAGCTCCCTGCAGGATCCAGCTGTGGCTCTCCTGTAGGGACCAGGGGTCTGGGGGCAGGCCTGGGGCTGGTGATCTGGCTCTGTTTTCAGGTGTACCTTGGCAGAGAAAGTGACCACACCACTGGCTCCTAGCCACACCCTGCTGGAAGGGGAGCCATTCGCCACGTCCTGCGATCCAGCATTGTTTTCCACCTTGACTGGCACTTCCAGTGACAGGGGACTGCAGGGAGCACCTCCTGGCACCGGCAGACCAGGCAGGTTGGCACGCTCTATGGAGAATCCCCGAGCCACGAAGCACTGCACCCCAGATGGGGGAAGCTGGGTCCCCAAGTTGCTGTGGGGGACATGATGGGTGGGTGGGTTCACCTGGGCCTGGTGGACGGCCCTCAAGGGCCTGTTGGTCTGGCGGCAGTAGGCACCATGGTGGCTAGCCGATGAATCGCTGGGGGGAGTAGCCAGGCCACTTGCACTGGACATGCCCTGGGTGCCTGGGAAGGACACGCAGGAGCCGTGGGGCACAACACACGTGGGGCGTGGGTCCCCCACACCCGGCTCAATCCTCCGCTTGCCGCCGTCCTCCCGGCTGTGTGGCCCTGTCACCCAGCTCGGAGGTGTCTCGGAGGGACGAGGGTATCCGCGCACCTCCCTTGGCCTCTTCAGTTTTTCAGACACACTTGGCATCCTCTGCTGACCTTCTTCTTCCTTGTCCCTGACAAGAAGACGGTCACAGACAGTGACAGAGGCGTGGCCGCACCCCCACGGGACCTCAGCCTCCACTAGAGGGTGGCTTGGCATGTCACTGGCTGACTCTGCAGGGGTGGTTCAGGCCCTGCCGTCCTTGTCAGCCACCTGGTGGCCTGAGAGTGCCATGTAGGTCCCCTTTGTTCCTCCTCACCTAGCCCCTGGTGCTTGGGTAGCAAGCGGTAGGATTTCTCTCTCCTACCACAGCAAAGTGTCTCCAGAAGATGCCATGGAGGACAGGGCTAATCTGGGCACAGTGGGGGGATAAACCAGAGGGCCAGGCCCTGTGGCAGGGTCCATCGTGGCCTTGGGATAGGCGTCTGTATGCTAGGAGAGAGTGGACCCTCCGCACCCAGTCCGGTCATTAAGACCCCTGGGCAGGACCAGAGAAGTACATAGCTGGGGCGGAAAGGGCAAGTGGCCTTTGTGTGTGTCTAAGAGCAGTGAGGGTTCCAAGACAGCCATCATTCGATGTTGCCCAAGCTGGGATTCTGTCTGGGTACAGAGTGGGCAGTAAAGCAGCTTAGCTTTTCCCTCATGGAATCAAGACTATGACCAAACCTTTCTTCTCACACACCCCACCCTTGGTGACTTAACAAGGGGACAAAGGCTCAGAAGCCTGGTACTACTTACAGTGCTCCCGCCTTAGGGTTCGGGATGAAGTTAGAGTTGCCTCTGAGGCTCAGGCATGGGGCCCTGGCTAGAACCCGGGCCCAGCAGACGCTGTCCATTTGTGCTCTGTGTGCAGTAACAGTGCTTTCCTCACTGCTCCTTCCTGTGAGGGTTGGATGGAGGAGAGCTGTCACTGTGGGGCGGAGAGAAAACTTTGTTCTTGCAAGAAGACTGTCCAGTTCCTGAGATTAGAGCTAAAGAAGCAGCTGCCAACCGGTGGCACTGCCGTGGGATTTGCAGTATGCAGTGCAGACAAAGACCTTTTATCCATTTAGAAAAGATGAGACAGAGGAGTTTTACAGGTACCTGCTAAGTAGTCGTGTTTTTGGCGAAGTTCTGGTTCACACAGATTTGTGGTAGCCTTTGACCTATGAAGAATAGATAAAAATCAATGTAAGGTTCAATATATCTTGACAGAATTGCCAATGACGGATGCTTTGAGGTCTGAAATAGGTTTTAGCAAGTAGGCAAAATCATACATGTGTTTTTGTGGGGAGGTCATGGAGCTTGAACTCTGGGCCTAGGCGCTGTCCCTGAGCTCTTCAGCTCAAGGCTACTGCCCTACCCCTTGCACCAATCTGGTCTTCTGGTAGTTGATTGGAGATAAAAGTCGCACGAACTTTAGTGCCTGGGCTGGCTTTGAACCATGATCCTCAGATCTCAGCCCCTAAATAGCTAGGATTATAGGCAAGTGCCACCGTGCCTGGGTTACAGGGGCCTTTAACGAGAGAATCCCAAAGCAATGAGGCATCTCATACAATCTTCACCAGGAAAGCAACAGTGCCCTTAGCTGCTCAGAGCCAGTCCCTACAAGACCTGGCACTCTGTGTGTAGAGTGAACAGACCATAGAGTGCATGCAGACAGCTGGCTCTGGACTCTGCCCAATGCAGATGCCTGGCGGGGACACGGGGGGGGGGGCATCCTCCACATCTGTTTGCATCTGAGACTGGGACTGGGACTCAGTACCTGACATCCTCACCCACTGGCTAGCGCTCCACCCACAGAACCATACCTCTGCCACCGTTCTGTCCGGATGATCTGTGAAGTACAATGAACACATATCTGGCTGTAGTCTTTGCAAGCCTGTCTCCAGTGGGAGACGCAGCCACTGCTAGCCCCCGTAGGCCTCCGTCTGGGCCCAGGGATGGGTGGGCCTGCACCAAGATCTATCTGCATTTCTCACCTTGAACACGGGGGGCATTGGGTATTCTCCATCCTCACTACCCCTTAGCTCCGCTCAGGACTGGGTAAGCTTTGGGGAAAGATAAAGCTCCTATGAGTCCCTGATAAAAACAACCTACATCGAACAGGGCACCTGTGCTCTTAAGTACTCAGGAGACTGAGACCCAGCAAATCACAGATCAGAGCCAGCTTTGGCAGAAAGGTGTACAAGACTCCATCCCCAAAATAACCAGCAAAGAAGATGGCTGGATGAGTGGCCAGCCCTGAGTTCAATACCACAAACAGGAAAAAAAGTTAAATCAGCTTAAAAACATAGAAAATTCTGAAAGAAGGCAGAGCATTTCTTAATGAGCTGAGTTTCACCATGCGAGTCTCAGACCCTGACCCTGAGCCCTGCAGAGAGGGTCCACCTCGGTTACTAGCCCCGGCACCTACCACGTCTTACTTTTGTGCCCTTTCCCTGCGGAGTTGTTTTCCTCACTCATGTTTATAAACCATGTCTTACCAAACAAGAAGATATATCAAATTTAATTTAAAACTTCCCAGAAATCTATCCTGGTCAGCTTGCTAGCTTACATGGGGACCTAGTATTCTGCCTCAGACCCCAGCACAATGCCTGGGTGCTGCCCCTGTGTGCTCTGTATCTGTGAAGGCACAGTTTCAGTTGGACCCATAACATAGAGGGGAGAATAGCCAACACAGGAAAGCAAAGCGCCAGACAAACCCTTGAGAGTAACCACCGCTAGAAAGGCCAGAGGTGAGTTTCAGAGTTGACAGGTTGAAATCACACCCACAGAGGAGAGCAGGCACTCCAGGACACTGGCCTTGAGCTTGAGTGGTCAGAGGAGCCATCGAGAAAACTCCAGCCAGATACATGGGGGCAGGCAGAGGTGTGTGTATGGAGTTCAGCAGGCTCAGGGCGGGCAGAACCCACCTCATGGCAGGCACAGGTGTGTGCATGGAGTTCAGCAGGCTCAGGGCGGGCAGAACCTACCTCATGGCAGGCACAGGTGTGTGTATGGAGTTCAGCAGGCTCAGGGCGGGCAGAACCCACCTCATGGCAGGCACAGGTGTGTGTATGGAGTTCAGCAGGCTCAGGGCGGGCAGAACCCACCTCATGGAAGGCACAGGTATGTGTATGGAGTTCAGCAGGCTCAGGGCGGGCAGAACCTACCTCATGGCAGGCACAGGTGTGTGTATGGAGTTCAGCAGGCTCAGGGCGGGCAGAACCCACCTCATGGCAGGCACAGGTGTGTGTATGGAGTTCAGCAGGCTCAGGGCGGGCAGAACCCACCTCATGGAAGGCACAGGTGTGTGTATGGAGTTCAGCAGGCTCAGGGCGGGCAGAACCTACCTCACAGGAACACTTGGTGGCGCCAGCCAGGAGGCAGTGTGCGCACACCATATCCTTGGTAGGGCTTGGGGTTCAGTAGCAGAAAGACCCCTACACTATCTCCTGGACTGCCTCTTAGGAGGCACAACTAGTGGGAAGGGTCAACATTTCCACCAGGTTGCCAAAAAGAGATTTTGGGGCACTCTGCCTGTGACCAAAGGCCAGACAAGAGTTAGTGCTTCGAGCTGCTGCTGGAAGAAAATCCAATGGCAAGCATTAGGGTCATGGCTTGCAGGGAAGGGTCGTGGCCGGGAAATGGTGCCAGCTTGATTCAAAATCAAAGCAGAACTGAGCCAATTCCTACTCTGTGTGTTTGAAGTCACCCTGCTCTGGCTTGTGAAGCCATGGCCTATGAGCTGAGTTGTGTCTGTAGTAGATACAACATAGTCCTGCGCCGGGGATGGTCTCTGAGGACCGAGGGGGTGTGAACTACAGGGTTCCAGCAGTGAATCGGGGAAAGTGCCTCCCACAGGCCCTGGGGTGAGGATCAGAGCCCCATCACACTGCTACTCCACCCACCCTGCTAGACTCTCTCAGCAGTCTCTCTACATAGTGGAAAACGTGTCTATAGGTTCCCAGGAAACTCATCCGTGCATCACAGACAAGACCCATTCTTCCCCTAAAATAACACCGGGAGTTTTGTCCTTCTGAAATGCTGAGAAGTCTGGCAAGAAGCACAGACACAGCCATGACCTGGGCCCCATCAGCTGTCTCCAGTGGACAGCCCAGTGGGAGCATGCCCAGCAGGAGGTGAGGAAAGGGCCCAGCCCAGGGCAGAGACAGAGGCTTTAGCCCTAATCGCTTAGAGTGTCTCCCCGGGAGCCGGGCTCAGACTCATTACAACCAGTGGTGTATGGTACACGGTCTTCAGATGTACGTTTGAAAGCACTTTTTCCTGTCCGCTGTCACCTATGCATGCTAGACTTCCTATTTAGTATGTGCTAGTAGGCAGGTGGCAGTGCCCACCTGCAGTCACCAGGGGGCAATCTTACCTCGAGTCCATGTCTGACCTGTGCTTCGCCCTCAGAAATGCACTGTTCATTCTCATCTCTGCCACCGAAGTTAAAATGACTGGCGCCACTGTGCAGAACAGTGAGAGCGGAGGGGGCAGCGTGGCTCCTGACGGGGTCTTCTTCTTCTGCCCAAACAAGAACTTCAGCCTCCCTTGGAACTGCATCGTCTGGTGTTTGGAAGACAGAAAGCAGATTGTTTGGGGAGCAGCACACATGTGGGAAGGTGGCTGGCCCTGAGCGGCCCATGCAAGCCCACAGGAACATCTGCTGGCCTCAGTCCCCTGGGGACCAATTTTGCCGAGATTCCTTTGCAGTCTCTGCAACCTTTTGTGTGCATTATATTTTCATTGTGTGTACACATGGGCCTGGGTGTGTGTGTGTGTGTGTGAACCCAGTGGACATGAACACACACAGACCCATCCTGAGCCTTCAGCCACCATCTGGCAGAAGTTGGCTAACGATGATCTCTCAGGGCAGTTTCAGATTTCTTTTAAATGTGGAATTCCCAAACTGTCACTTTAGTAATGGGAAGACTTAGAGACAACTTGCTTTTATTCACCTGGCATGTATAGTGGGAGTTAAAAAGCCAGTAAACACCTTACAAATCCGAATAAAAGACGTCTTTACCAGGGAAAGTGGTGAGTGACGGGTGTCTGCAGTGAGCGATGAGCTCACCACACGACCCCGTTCTTCCTCTGCCCCTCCACCTGTTCCCCTTCCTCCACCCATGGCTCTACTGAAGAAACCAACACTGTAAACACCTGCTGAATGCCAGGCACATGCTTGGCGAGGAGCTTCCTAGGTGCACCAGGAAATACCTAACACCCATCTTCCCGGAGAAAGCGACTCCAGATCTGTAGCCAGTTTCTGCCAGCCTGATCCCAAGTTAGACCTAATTCCAGCTGGATCTCAGAATTGCTACAACGGCCTGGGTGGCGTGTGTCCAGACTGTGGGGTGACGGCTGGAGCACCCTATGAAGTCACTCAGGGCACTGTGACCCACTGGCCCTGCCAGTCCTTGTTGTCTGTTAGGAGTAGCAGTGACCTAACAGGCCCTACCACAATGCCGTCTACTGAGTACTTGTTTCACAGTTTCATTTTAAGCTACATTTCAATCTCTTCCCCATTGTGCAGTAAATCCCCTCCAATGATTAACATTCCTTACAAACCAATAAATAATAAATTTCAATGTCCACACAATTTGGAATAAAAAGGTTATAAAAATAAGCACGTTATTTCCAACCAATTCCCTAGAACCTAGGCCCTAAATAAAGCATGAACCACACGGTCCATCGAGACAGCATCGTAGTGGAGGGTGACGTGAAGAGTGGCCTCTTGCATGTGAAAGTAAAATGAGTGAGCTGAAAGGCCGTGCATAGCTGTGGGTGCCTCTGCCATACTGATAGGGAGGCTGGGACCGTTGTCTCTCCAATGGCCTCCTCTCGTTTCCTTGTGCCTCAGGATCCAACATCAGCTAAACTACACTTATTAGGGGGTTGATGGCCCCCTAATGAAAGATTTGGGGGGGGGCGGTGGCCCTAGGACCTTTTTTGTGCTTAAACTCTGAGCCTCTTCCTCCACTCCACTTTTTGGCTCCTGACTTGTTTCACAGTTTCATTTTAAGCTACATTTCAATCTCTTCCCCATTGTGCAGTAAATCCCCTCCAATGATTAACATTCCTTACAAACCAATAAATAATAAATTTCAATGTCCACACAATTTGGAATAAAAAGGTTATAAAAATAAGCACGTTATTTCCAACCAATTCCCTAGAACCTAGGCCCTAAATAAAGCATGAACCACACGGTCCATCGAGACAGCATCGTAGTGGAGGGTGACGTGAAGAGTGGCCTCTTGCATGTGAAAGTAAAATGAGTGAGCTGAAAGGCCGTGCATAGCTGTGGGTGCCTCTGCCATACTGATAGGGAGGCTGGGACCGTTGTCTCTCCAACGGCCTCCTCTCGTTTCCTTGTGCCTCAGGATCCAACATCAGCTAAACTACACTTATTAGGGGGTTGATGGCCCCCTAATGAAAGATTTGGGGGGGGGCGGTGGCCCTAGGACCTTTTTTGTGCTTAAACTCTGAGCCTCTTCCTCCACTCCACTTTTTGGCTCCTGGCTAGCGTTGTGTCATTTGAGTCACACTTCCAGTCCAGATGTGGAATTTTTTTTTTTTTGCTTGGTTGTGTAATTTGGACTCTGTGTCGGAGCATTGTCCCAGAGCTCTTCAGCTCTACCACTTGAGCCACAGCGCCACTTCTGGTTTTCCGGTGGTTACCTGGAGATGAGAGTCTTACGGACTTTAGTGCCCGGGCTGGCTTTGAACTGCGATCCTCAGATCTCAGTCTCCTGAGTAGTTAGGATGGCAGGTGTGAGACACTCCACCCGGCAAGATGTAGATTGTTAGCGAGGGAAATTATTCACAGAAGAAAATTCAAGGCAGGAATCAGTTATCATTCTTCTCCTAGATGGCTTTAGTCACAGTAACACCACAAACTATGTGCTCACCATGTTCACTGGCTGTCACTGGGAAAACTCAACTTGAGATAGGTGCCGTGAGAACTCCATTTAGAGGAGTTCACCAGCCAGGCAGGGACAACTGTAGGCGTGACATGAGAAAAGGAGCCTAGAAGCTGTTTCAGGAAGGGAAAGATGCCCAGAGGAGGCCTTCGGCAGTGAGAGGGAGGGACACTCTAGTCATCTATGTTTGCTTTTCTGAAGGCCTGACTTGTATTATATACATTTAATATTTTTATTTTTAAAAACGTGTTAATGCAAAAAAAAAGCCAATGAACAAAAGGAAGCTAATGAAAATGTGATCTCATGGCCCGTTGGCTGGTAGGGGTGCCTTTCCCTCTGAGTTATCTAAAGAGAGACGGGGGGTGGGGGCAGAGGCCCCAAGTTAGGAACATGAGGTGAGACCTGTCCCTGGGGAGCTCAGAGTGTGGCCCCGGGCAGGGTAGCCAGGCTATCTCACAGAGACAGCCATCAAGTTGGCTGAGGCACAGGCAACTTGGGGCATCTCCGTAAGCTGTAAACAGACGAGGGGACAAGGCTGGACCTTCCGCAGACATCAGCCCACCATCTTTCTCTGGGACTCTTCCACCAGGGTTCACCTGTGCCCCTGGCAATCTCAGCCTGGCTTTAGAAATGTTCCTTGGAGCCCTGCAGACACCAAGGCTTGACCTCGGAGGGTCCAGGAGCCCATGGTCCAGATGTGGGAGACAGGACTTCTAGGACCCATGGTAACCTTCAGCGAAGGGAGGGGACAGACAGACAGGCATCTGTTACAACAGGGAAGAGGGAGTCCCCAAAGTCCTCAGTCCAGGAGGAGGGACCAGGAACGATGTCTACAGACCAGGTAGAGGGCAGCAGGGATATCACAGAGTGGGCATGGACGCGTGTGGCCACAGGTTCACAGCAGGTTGGTAAGGTAACTTTGAAGACCTGGGACCCTGAGGAGACCAGGAGTAGGAGGACAGGGGCCTTGGGGGTCTCCAGAGTAGGCTGGGTCTGTGGGTGGTGGCTCTGCTATGTCCCTTCTCTTTTAATGCAGAATAGGTAAAGGACATAACATAGTGGGAAAAGTGGAAACCCAAGTGTCTAATGTGAGCCAGAAGGCTGAATCGAAGCACCCAGGCAGGACCTCTGTTTTTCAACCCTGATCAGCCATGGTGAGAGGGGTCCCTCCAGCCCCTGAGCTGCCTCCCCTGTCACCTGGCCTCAGCCTCCACCCCTGGGCCCTTGCCAGCCTCCCCTTTCCCACAGTGGAGGTGCCCTGCATATCAGGGAGCCAGCGCTGAGCCCTGCTGCGCTGCCCAGAAGTTTGTCAACTCACCAGAAAGCCGGAGGTGCTGTCCAGCAAGCAGCGCACACGACAGACAAAACAACGCGTCAGGAAGGCGGAGTACTCTGGGGACAAGCCTAAGCCTCCTTCCTGGGCCCCGAGCAGCCTTTCCAGCATGGTGTCATCTACCAAGACAGTGCAGGGTCATGGCAGGGTGTCCAGGGCAGTGGTGACCATGAGGGAGACATAAGCACAGGAGGAGCTTGTGGTGACCAGCCCTGAAGCGTGATGCAAGCCAGCCGCCCAGCTGGCATAACAAGCATTACTCTGCCCCTCTCACCTGATGGTGCACCATTCTCTGCATTTTTTTTTTTGGTGGAACTTGAACTCTAGGCCTGGGTGCTGTCCCTCAGCTTTTCAGCTCAAGGCTACTGCCCTATCTCTTGAACCACAGCGCCACTCCCAGTTTTCTAGTGGTTAATTGGAGAATCTCACAGGCTTTGGTGCCTGGGCTGGCTTTGAACCTCGATCCTCAGATCTCAGCCTCCTGAGTAGCTAGGATGACAGGGGTGAGCCTTGGATGCCCAGCTTCTCTGCTCCTTAAAGGTATTGTTTTTAGTACTTGTGTGAATGTAGACTCGTTGTTTAGTTTGTTTTGTTGTTATTGGCATGGCATGTGGGCACCTGTTGCATGGGGTTAGGTGAGATTTTTCTCAATGAAAGCTTCTGTGGGTTTGTGTGAAAGAACTGGAGATGAGCTCTCTGCATGGCCCACTAGGGACCTGAATGCACCTGTCCCCTCCAAGCCCTGCTACCTGCTGAGGCAGCTGATGATGCTTGGTTAGAGGGAATGAATTTGAGAGGGGACAGTTTACCTGGTTCCTTGTGCACAAAAAACAATGACTCCAAAAAAGCAACACTTTGGGATGAGGTTAGGTAAATTTAAGTTGAAACCTCCTGGCAGACATGAGCCATGAGGGAGCTTCTGAAAAGACAGACACGTATTCTTGTGAAGTGGTGAGAGAAGCAGGCCTCAAGTGTGCACAGACCCCCGGGGAAGCAGGCCTCAAGTGTGCACAGACCCATGGGGAAGGAGGCCTCAAGTGTGCACAGACCCATGGGGAAGCAGGCCTCAAGTGTGCACAAACCCCCGGGGAAGGAGGCCTCAAGTGTGCACAGACCCCCGGGGAAGGAGGCCTCAAGTGTGCACAGACCCATGGGGAAGGAGGCCTCAAGTGTGCACAGACCCCCGGGGAAGGAGGCCTCAAGTGTGCACAGACCCATGGGGAAGCAGGCCTCAAGTGTGCACAGACCCATGGGGAAGCAGGCCTCAAGTGTGCACAGACCCATGGGGAAGCAGGCCTCAAGTGTGCACAGACCCATGGGGAAGCAGGCCTCAAGTGTGCACAGACCCATCGGGAAGGAGGCCTCAAGTGTGCACAGACCCATGGGGAAGCAGGCCTCAAATGTGCACAGACCCATGGGGAAGCAGGCCTCAAGTGTGCACAGACCCCCGGGGAAGGAGGCCTCAAGTGTGCACAGACCCATGGGGAAGGAAGCCTCAAGTGTGCACAGACCCCTGGGGAAAGAGGCCTGAAGTGTGCACAGACCCATGGGGAAGGAGGCCTCAAGTGTGCACAGACCCATGGGGAAGCAGGCCTCAAGTGTGCACAAACCCCCGGGGAAGGAGGCCTCAAGTGTGCACAGACCCCCGGGGAAGGAGGCCTCAAGTGTGCACAGACCCATGGGGAAGGAGGCCTCAAGTGTGCACAGACCCCCGGGGAAGGAGGCCTCAAGTGTGCACAGACCCATGGGGAAGCAGGCCTTAAGTGTGCACAGACCCATGGGGAAGCAGGCCTCAAGTGTGCACAGACCCATGGGGAAGGAGGCCTCAAGTGTGCACAGACCCATGGGGAAGCAGGCCTCAAGTGTGCACAGACCCATCGGGAAGGAGGCCTCAAGTGTGCACAGACCCATGGGGAAGGAAGCCTCAAGTGTGCACAGACCCCTGGGGAAGGAGGCCTGAAGTGTGCACAGACCCATGGGGAAGGAGGCCTCAAGTGTGCACAGACCCCCGGGAAAGGAAGCCTCAAGTGTGCACAGACCCATGGGGAAGGAGGCCTCAAGTGTGCACAGACCCCCGGGAAAGGAGGCCTCAAGTGTGCACAGACCCATGGGGAAGGAGGCCTCAAGTGTGCACAGACCCCCGGGGAAGGAGGCCTCAAGTGTGCACAGACCCATGGGGAAGCAGGCCTCAAGTGTGCACAGACCCATGGGGAAGCAGGTCTCAAGTGTGCACAGACCCATGGGGAAGGAGGCCTCAAGTTTGCACAGACCCATGGGGAAGCAGGCCTCAAGTGTGCACAGACCCATCGGGAAGGAGGCCTCAAGTGTGCACAGACCCATGGGGAAGGAGGCCTCAAGTGTGCACAGACCCATGGGGAAGCAGGCCTCAAGTGTGCACAGACCCCCGGGGAAGCAGGCCTCAAGTGTGCACAGACCCATGGGGAAGCAGGCCTCAAGTGTGCACAGACCCATGGGGAAGCAGGCCTCAAATGTGCACAGACCCATGGGGAAGCAGGCCTCAAGTGTGCACAGACCCATGGGGAAGCAGGCCTCAAGTGTGCACAGACCCCCGGGGAAGGAGGCCTCAAGTGTGCACAGACCCATGGGGAAGCAGGCCTCAAGTGTGCACAGACCCATGGGGAAGGAGGCCTCAAGTGTGCACAGACCCATGGGGAAGCAGGCCTCAAGTGTGCACAGACCCATGGGGAAGCAGGCCTCAAGTGTGCACAGACCCATCGGGAAGGAGGCCTCAAGTGTGCACAGACCCCCGGGGAAGGAGGCCTCAAGTGTGCATAGACCCATGGGGAAGCAGGCCTCAAGTGTGCACAGACCCATCGGGAAGGAGGCCTCAAGTGTGCACAGACCCCCGGGGAAGGAGGCCTCAAGTGTGCACAGACCCATGGGGAAGGAGGCCTCAAGTGTGCACAGACCCATGGGGAAGCAGGCCTCAAGTGTGCACAGACCCATGGGGAAGCAGGCCTCAAGTGTGCACAGACCCATGGGGAAGCAGGCCTCAAGTGTGCACAGACTCATGGGGAAGCAGGCCTCAAGTGTGCACAGACCCCCGGGGAAGGAGGCCTCAAGTGTGCACAGACCCATGGGGAAGCAGGCCTCAAGTGTGCACAGACCCATGGGGAAGCAGGCCTCAAGTGTGCACAGACTCATGGGGAAGCAGGCCTCAAGTGTGCACAGACCCCCGGGGAAGGAGGCCTCAAGTGTGCACAGACCCCCGGGGAAGGAGGCCTCAAGTGTGCATAGACCCATGGGGAAGCAGGCCTCAAGTATGCACAGACCCATGGGGAAAGAGGCCTGAAGTGTGCACAGACCCCCGGGGAAGGAGGCCTCAAGTGTGCATAGACCCATGGGGAAGCAGGCCTCAAGTATGCACAGACCCATCGGGAAGGAGGCCTCAAGTGTGCACAGACCCATGGGGAAGGAGGCCTCAAGTGTGCACAGACCCATGGGGAAGGAGGCCTCAAGTGTGCACAGACCCATGGGGCTGTCACTCAAGGGCCCAGGCCCTGCAGGCTCCGCCCCATCCCAGAGTCACACTGGAAGAAGGAGGAGAAGCGGGTTCTCGTGGGAAGTCCTGTCTCACTGGGAGTGTACCCTTGAGGGGACAGCTTGGCCTCAGCCGCTTCCCTTCCTCTCTTCTGCATCCTGGTCATGAGGGAGGAGGTTTTCTCCACCACGCACCGGGCATAATGTTCTGTTTCCACGGGAAGCAGTAGGCCAACCCTGACAATGTAGACCAAAACCTCCAAAACTCCAAAACCTTTCCTCTTTATGCACTGAGCCTCTTGAGTATTTGTCATAGGGAAGGAAGGCAGCCAGGAGCCAACCAGAAAAGGAAAGTCCTCCAGAGCCTCACACAGAGTTTGGGGGGGGGGGGTTGTTGGAGGAGGAGACCTGTAGGAAAAGTGGAATCCAGAGAGGAATGCCAGGAGATGCTGAGAAATGTGCCACACAGCGGGGGTTGTCCCACCTGCTTCTGAGCGCGGGGACGGTGCACACGTGGCCCGCGGAGGGTCCATGGCCCAGTGCAATTGCCGGCAGAAGTCCTGGCGGTCATCCACGTGGATATAGTCATAAATGTTTTGATGCATCACATCTGTCTAAAATAGCAAAACACAGTTCTTTTAGCCTTAGCCTCAATTTGAATGCTTATTCTGGTAAGAACTGTGGAAACTCCAAGTCTGTCTGTGAAAAAGTAAGCCACATCTATGAAGAGAGTTCTGTGGGAAAAGCCTTGGACCTTCGAGCCCACCATGGAAGGACATGATTGCATGAGCTGTGTGACTCTCCTTAGTCCAGGCACACTCAAGGCCAGGTATATGCTCACACCTACCCTAGAGATGAGCACAGCTCAGAGATGGGACATCTGAGTCATGAAACTGCAGGGTGTCTGCTTTCCTAAGTCTGCTCTGGTTCTTGAAGTCTTGGCTTCCTGTCACTGCATGTCTTAAGACCCAGTGGTGCCATGTGCCTAGACCTGTCCAGTCCAGGATGCTTTGAGGACTGACCAACTCACAGACCTCTCTTGGCCACTTCCGCAGAAAGCAGAGTTGGAAGCTAGCCTTGCAGGCACTGAGTTCCTGGTTGGGAGACTGCCATCTTGGGACAGCTGAAACCATGGATTCCGTAGACTGACTCAACTTCAACTGTGTGGTGGTTGGTAAAAGCATTCTTCTAAGAATGTGCTAATACATCAGAGAGACCCAGTTCTGGGCTCCACTGCCCGCCACTTTCTCAAGATGAAATGTGGTTTGTGCCCTGCACTTGAAATATGCTGGGTAGCCAATGCTCACCCAGGCTTCACTGTAGCTAGACTATCTCTGGGGAAAACCACTTCCAGGGTGACCATTTGGATAAGAAGATTCTTCTACATGGGAGAAAGTCCTTTAGGGAGCCTTAGAAAAGGCTCCCCACGGAGACTGTAGCTCATGAACTCATCTAATCTCTCTGAATCCTTACTGTTGCCTGTACTTTCGTAGCTAAACTCCCGAGGAACACGTGTCACGTTCGTGGCTAAACTCCCTACCACCTCGAGTGTGAAACAGACGTATTTCCAAGGAGGTGGCACCGAGTGTGGCCGAGTCGGGAGATGATTTCAAACCACTGGCACACTCAGGCTAGAGGAAGAAGTGATTAGAGCCTAGAGAAGAGGCCAGACTTGGCTGCTATGCTATCCAAGTCTGGGATCTGAAAGATGAACATCGCTTAGACATTACTTTTGGTCCCTGAATTGTGAGCCATGCCTTCCTCCACTGGCTGAACTGTATTCCAAAGGGAAACTGAGATCCGGGGGTTCTGTCTACCTTCTTGGCATCTGTAAGACTGTGTGTGACAGAAATTTCTCATCTTCGTGGTATCTCCCTCTGTGGCTATTGCCAGACTGGACAGCCCGTTCTGCCCGTGGAAGCTGCCTGGCTCCCACTGAGCATACCATGTATTGTTACGTCTTTTGCTACAGTCCATGAGTTACGTTACAGTATAAGAGTGGGGCCTCAGTCACAGTAGCCACTGCTTCCATAAAGCACTCACATAGAAGTGTAGACTGTCCCAGGTGCTTCACATTTCCCCAACATTTAGCATTTCAGTCCTTTTAATTTTAACCATCCTGATGAGTGTGTAGTGGCGTCTTACTGATGCATTAATCTGCATATAATGTAGGCTAAGAAGAATGTCTTTTTGGCCAGTGGCTCACACCTGTAATCCTAGATATTCAGGAGGCTGAGATCTGAAGATTACGGTTTAAAGCCAGCCCAGGAAAGAAAGTCCATGAGTTCTTATCTCCAATTAAGCACAGAAAACTGGAAGTGGTGCTGAAAGTGCTAGAGCACTAACTTTGCACTAAAGAGCTCAGGTGCAGTGCCCAGGCCCAGAGTTCAAGCCCCGATGGAGAAAGAAAGAAAGAAAGAAAGAAAGAAAGAAAGAAAGAAAGAAAGAAAGAAAGAAAGAAAGGAGTCTTTTCATGTAGTTATGGATGTTTAGGTGTTATTTGTGTGAGCACATGTGTGTGTGTGTGTGTGTGTGTGTGTGTGTGTGTGTGTGTATCTGTACTGCTGGACTGTCTCCCAGATATCTGGCTGTGCTGAACACATGTGCTCCTCATGAACTCCTCATGACCTCCCCATGACCAACTCAAGACCTCCTCATGATCTCCTCATCACCTCCTCATAACCTCATGATCTCCTCATGTGCTCCTCATGACCTCCTCATGTGCTCCTCATGACCTCCTCATGACCTCCTCATGACCTCCTCATGACCTCCTCATGATCTCCTCATGACCTCCTCATGTCTCTCCTCATGACCTCCTCATGACCTCCTCATGATCTCCTCATATCCTCCTCATGATCTACTCATGACCTCCTCATGATCTCCTCATGACCTCCTCATGACCTCCTCATGACCTCCTCATGATTTCCTCATGACATCCTCATGATCTCCTCATGACCTCCTCATGATGTCCTGACTTCCTCATGACCTCATGATCTCCTCATGATCTCATGACCTCCTCAGGACCTCCTCATGATGTCCTCATGACCTCATCGTGACCTCATCATCATCTCATGACCTCCTCATGACCTCCTCATGATCTCACGACCTCCTCATGACCTCCCCATGTCTCTCCTCATGACCTCCTCATGATCTCCTCATGTCTCTCCTCATGATCTCCTCATGACCTCCTCATGATCTCTTCATGACCTCCTCATTATTTCCTCATGACCTCCTCATGACCTCCTCATGATCTCCTCATGACCTCCTCATGTGCTCCTCATGACCTCCTCATGACCTCCTCATGTGCTCCTCATGATCTCCTCATGACCTCCTCATGATCTCCTCATGACCTCCTCACGATCTCCTCATGACCTCCTCATGACCTCCTCATGATCTCCTCATGACCTCCTCATGACCTCCTCATGTGCTCCTCATGACCTCCTCATGATCTCCTCAGGATCTCCTCATGACCTCCTCATGACCTCCTCATGATCTCCTCACGACCTCCTCATGATCTCCTCACGATCTCCTCACGACCTCCTCATGACCTCCTCATGATCTCCTCACGACCTCCTCATGACCTCCTCATGTGCTCCTCATGACCTCCTCATGATCTCCTCATGACCTCCTCATGACCTCCTCATGTCTCTCCTCATGACCTCCTCATGACCTCCTCATGACCTCCTCACGACCTCCTCATGACCTCCTCATGTCGCTCCTCATGACCTCCTCATGATCTCCTCATGATCTCCTCATGACCTCCTCATGACCTCCTCATGTCTCTCCTCATGACCTCCTCATGATCTCCTCATGATCTCCTCATGTGCTCCTCATGATCTCCTCATGACCTCCTCATGACTTCCTCATGATCTCCTCATGTGCTCCTCATGACCTCCTCATGATCTCCTCATGACCTTCTCACGACCTCCTCATGACCTCCTCATGTCTCTCCTCATGACCTCCTCATGATCTCCTCATGTCTCTCCTCATGATCTCCTCATGACCTCCTCATGATCTCTTCATGACCTCCTCATTATTTCCTCATGACCTCCTCATGACCTCCTCATGATCTCCTCATGACCTCCTCATGACCTCCTCATGATCTCCTCATGACCTCCTCATGACCTCCTCATGATCTCCTCATGATCTCCTCATGACCTCCTCATGACCTCCTCATGTGCTCCTCATGATCTCCTCATGATCTCCTCATGACCTCCTCATGATCTCCTCATGACCTCCTCATGATCTCCTCATGATCTCCTCATGACCTCCTCATGATCTCCTCATGACCTCCTCATGATCTCCTCACGATCTCCTCATGACCTCCTCATGATCTCCTCATGACCTCCTCATGACCTCCTCATGATCTCCTCATGACCTCCTTAGGATCTCCTCACGATCTCCTCATGACCTCCTCATAACCTCCTCATGATCTCCTCATGACCTCCTCATGACCTCCTCATGTGCTCCTCATGACCTCCTCATAACCTCCTCATGATCTCCTCATGACCTCCTCATGATCTCCTCATGACCTCCTCATGATCTCCTCATGATCTCCTCATGACCTCCTCATGATCTCCTCACGACCTCCTCATGATCTCCTCACGATCTCCTCATGACCTCCTCATGACCTCCTCATGACCTCCTCATGACCTCCTCATGATCTCCTCATGACCTCCTTAGGATCTCCTCACGATCTCCTCATGACCTCCTCATAACCTCCTCATGATCTCCTCATGACCTCCTCATGACCTCCTCATGTGCTCCTCATGACCTCCTCATAACCTCCTCATGATCTCCTCATGACCTCCTCATGACCTCCTTATGTGCTCCTCATGACCTCCTCATGACCTCCTCATGACCTCCTCATGTGCTCCTCATGACCTCCTCATAACCTCCTCATGATCTCCTCATGATCTCCTCATGACCTCCTCATGTCTCTCCTCATGACCTCCTCACGACCTCCTCACGACCTCCTCACGACCTCCTCATGACCTCCTCATGTCTCTCCTCATGACCTCCTCATGATTTCCTCATGATCTCCTCATGACCTCCTCATGACCTCCTCATGTCTCTCCTCATGACCTCCTCATGAGCTCCTCATGATCTCCTCATGTGCTCCTCATGACCTCCTCATGTCTCTCCTCATGACCTCCTCATGACCTCCTCATGATCTCCTCATATCCTCCTCATGATCTCCTCATGACCTCCTCATGATCTCCTCATGACCTCCTCATGACCTCCTCATGTCTCTCCTCATGACCTCCTCATGATCTCCTCATGACCTCCTCATGACCTCCTCATGACCTCCTCATGATCTCCTCATGACCTTCTCATGACCTTCTCATGACCTCCTCATGTCTCTCCTCATGATCTCCTCATGACCTCCTCATGACCTCCTCATGACCTCCTCATGACCTCCTCATGATCTCCCCATGACCTCCCCATGACCTCCTCATGTGCTCCTCATGACCTCCTCATGACCTCCCCATGACCTCCTCATGACCTCCTCATGACCTCCTCATGATCTCCTCATGTGGTCCTCATGACCTCCTCATGACCTCCTCATGACCTCCTCATGATCTCCTCATGATCTCCTCATGACCTCCTCATGATCTCCTCATGTCTCTCCTCATGATCTCCTCATGTCCTCCTCATGACCTCCTCATGTCTCTCCTCATGACCTCCTCATGTCCTCCTCATGACCTCATGACCTCCTCATGACCTCCTCATGTCCTCCTCATGTGCTCCTCATGACCCCCTCATGACCCCCTCATGACCTCCTCATGATCTCCTCATGACCTCCTCATGACCTGCTCATGATGTCCTGACTTCCTCATGACCTCATGATCTCCTCATGATCTCATGACCTCCTCAGGACCTCCTCATGATGTCCTCATGACCTCATCATGACCTCATCATCATCTCATGACCTCCTCATGACCTCCTCATGATCTCACGACCTCCTCATGACCTCCTCATGTCTCTCCTCATGACCTCCTCATGATCTCCTCAAGTCTCTCCTCATGATCACCTCATGACCTCCTCATGATCTCTTCATGACCTCCTCATTATTTCCTCATGACCTCCTCATGACCTCCTCATGATCTCCTCATGACCTCCTCATGACCTCCTCATGACCTCCTCATGTGCTCCTCATGATCTCCTCATGATCTCCTCATGACCTCCTCATGACCTCCTTACGATCTCCTCACGATCTCCTCATGACCTCCTCATGACCTCCTCATGATCTCCTCATGACCTCCTCATGACCTCCTCATGACCTCCTCATGTGCTCCTCATGACCTCCTCATGATCTCCTCATGACCTCCTCATGACCTCCTCATGTCTCTCCTCATGACCTCCTCATGATCTCCTCATGATCTCCTCATGTGCTCATGATCTCCTCATGACCTCCTCATGTCTCTCCTCATGACCTCCTCATGATCTCCTCATGACCTCCTCATGTGCTCCTCATGATCTCCTCATGATCTCCTCATGTGCTCATGATCTCCTCATGACCTCCTCATGACCTCCTCATGATCTCCTCATGTGCTCCTCATGACCTCCTCATGATCTCCTCATGACCCTCTCACGACCTCCTCATGACCTCCTCATGTCTCTCCTCATGACCTCCTCATGATCTCCTCATGTCTCTCCTCATGATCTCCTCATGACCTCCTCATGATCTCTTCATGACCTCCTCATTATTTCCTCATGACCTCCTCATGACCTCCTCATGACCTCCTCATGACCTCCTCATGACCTCCTCATGTGCTCCTCATGATCTCCTCACGATCTCCTCATGACCTCCTCATGATCTCCTCATGACCTCCTCATGACCTCCTCATGTGCTCCTCATGACCTCCTCATGACCTCCTCATGACCTCCTCATGATCTCCTCATGACCTCCTCATGTCTCTCCTCATGACCTCCTCATGATCTCCTCATGATCTCCTCATGATCTCCTCATGACCTCCTCATGACCTCCTCATGTCTCTCCTCATGACCTCCTCATGATCTCCTCATGATCTCCTCATGTGCTCATGATCTCCTCATGACCTCCTCATGACCTCCTCATGATCTCCTCATGTGCTCCTCATGACCTCCTCATGATCTCCTCACGACCTTCTCACGACCTCCTCATGATCTCCTCATGATCTCCTCATGTGCTCCTCATGATCTCCTCATGACCTCCTCATGACCTCCTCATGATCTCCTCATGTGCTCCTCATGACCTCCTCATGATCTCCTCATGACCTTCTCACGACCTCCTCATGATCTCCTCATGATCTCCTCATGTGCTCCTCATGATCTCCTCATGACCTCCTCATGACCTCCTCATGATCTCCTCATGACCTCCTCATGACCTCCTCATGTGCTCCTCATGACCTCCTCATGACCTCCTCATGTGCTCCTCATGACCTCCTAATGACCTCCTCATGACCTCCTCATGACCTCCTCATGTGCTCCTCATGATCTCCTCATGATCTCCTCATGACCTCCTCATGGCCTCCTTACGATCTCCTCATGACCTCCTCATGACCTCCTCATGATCTCCTCATGACCTCCTCATGACCTCCTCATGTGCTCCTCATGACCTCCTCATGACCTCCTCATGACCTCCTCATGACCTCCTCATGATCTCCTCATGACCTCCTCATGACCTCCTCATGACCTCCTCATGATCTCCTCATGTCTCTCCTCATGACCTCCTCACGACCTCCTCACGACCTCCTCACGACCTCCTCATGTCTCTCCTCATGACCTCCTCACGATCTCCTCATGATCTCCTCATGACCTCCTCATGATCTCCTCATGATCTCCTCATGACCTCATGTCTCTCCTCATGATCTCCTCATGATCTCCTCATGACCTCCTCATGTCTCTCCTCATGACCTCCTCATGACCTCCTCATGACCTCCTCACGACCTCCTCACGACCTCCTCATGATCTCCTCATGTGGTCCTCATGACCTCCTCATGTCTCTCCTCATGACCTCCTCATGATCTCCTCATGATCTCCTCATGACCTCCTCATGATCTCCTCATGATCTCCTCATGACCTCCTCATGTCTCTCCTCATGACCTCCTCATGACCTCCTCATGACCTCATGACCTTCTCACGACCTCCTCATGATCTCCTCATGACCTCCTCATGTGCTCCTCATGATCTCCCCATGACCTCCCCATGACCTCCTCATGACCTCCTCATGATCTCCTCATGTGGTCCTCATGACCTCCTCATGACCTCCTCATGACCTCCTCATGATCTCCTCATGATCTCCTCATGTCTCTCCTCATGATCTCCTCATGTCCTCCTCATGACCTCCTCATGTCCTCCTCATGACCTCATGTCCTCCTCATGACCTCATGACCTCCTCATGACCTCCTCATGTCCTCCTCATGTGCTCCTCTTGACCCCCTCATGACCCCCTCATGACCTCCTCATGATCTCCTCATGACCCCTGGTGACCCCCTCATGACCTCCTCATGTGCTCCTCATGACCCCCTCATGACCCCCTCATGACCTGCTCATGACCTCCTCATGACCTCCTCAGAGCTCTGGACTGAGACCACTGGGCTGGGCTCCATGGCTCCTTTCCTACCTCCCAGGGCTGTGCCTAGTCACCTAAGAAATCTTTCTCCCTAGGCTCCCTGACGGCTCTGCGCACTTCCAGAAAGTTCTGTCTTCCACATGGCGTCACTGAGCACAGTGTGAGAGGGACAAGCTTTCCCTTCTCCGTCTCGGACCAGACCACCCAGTGTGTGTGTTCACACACCCCTTTCCACTGCCCCGATTCCGCAATGGGGGCGTCTGCGTGAGCACAGGGGCCGCCTGCCTCGGGCAGTGCTGTCTGGGGGTCTGCTGGCCGGGACGCCGCCACCACACGAGCTGCCGTCCTTCTCCTCCTTTTTTGTGTCTGGACATTCTTAGCATCTGCCTGTCCACGGGGGTTTTAGAGTTAGTGTGACAATACCCACCACCAAAAAGTACCCCATTTTTGTTATCATTTCTTCAGCTCTACAAATGACCTGAAGACGGGCTGCCTTTGTGGTTATCCAGAGTCTTGCCGACGCACCCCATCTCCCACACATCTGGAGTGGCTGAAATGCGCTCAGCTCCAGTGCTTTACTTGTGGAGGCCCCATGAGTGACGTGGTGGGCTCACTGCTTGGGATGGGGTGTTTGTAGTCCTGTTGCAGATGTTGTTTCCCCTCTGCCCCCTGATTAGAGAACGCCTGGGCGTTCCTGTGGCAGACTCCGAGCTTCTCTCCTCTGGAGGCCAGTGCTTCCCGGGCCCCGGCTGAGCCTCCGTGTCTCCACACAGCCTGGCTAGTTAGTGGAAGGAGTTTGTGCTAACCTAAATGTCAACCTGCAGCTAGTTACTATGCAGGGAACCAACAGACCAGTGGGAGGCTTGGCAAAGCCATGCCAACGCTTCTATGACAGCTTTAAAGATGGTGAGGAAAGAAACTCTCATGTGAAAACAGCTAGCGCTGTAGGTCTGAGTACCTGTGTCCTGTCTGGAGCCTTCTGACAAAGGCACACCAGAACAGGGAAGAACGACACAGAGCTAAGCAGCTGGCACTGTTTCCAGCAGACAAAGCCAGCCTTTGGCTTGGCTTTGAACCACCATTTCTGATGAGAAGTAAGGGCATTATCATCTTTTACACGGTGAATATGTAGCAATTACCTTTCTACCTTTTTCTTTTGTTTTACTAGAGTATGAAATCAGGGCTTTAATCTTGGTAGTCAGATGCTTCACTACTTGAGCCAGGTTGCAGTTCTTTGCTCTGTGGTTGTTTTTAGGTTAGTCATGCTCTCTTTTTCTCTGGCGATGGCCTGGACAGCAAGCCTCCTGTTTACCCTCCCGGTCATGGCCGGGTCAACAGGTGTACAACACTAAACACAGCTTTTTCTGTGGGGATGGAGTCTCTCAACCCCCCCCTCAGGCTTACCTAGAACCATGATCCTCTAACCTTAGCATCCTAAGAAAATACGATTATAGTGATTAGACATTTGCATGTGGCTTTTTATTATTTTGTGCAAAAATGTGGTGTGTCTACTAATCATGCCTTCAGAACTGTACTTGGTCACACCAGGCTGTAATGTGCCATGCACTCAGAGAGCCCTGGGTGACTGAGAGAACAGGTAATTTCCTCAGTAAATAAACATCAGAGGCATAAAACACACATAGAAAGCCCACGCTCTTAAGGGACCACTGCTTGGACTGGCACAGAAAGGAACTGGCTCTGAACTTTTCATGAGGCATTTGACACAAAATGCTCATGGAAACACAGGCTGTTCTAACATGTTGGTGAAATAGTTTGCAGAAACTAGAGGCAATTCCTGATGTAATCGTATTTAGAAATACCTCAAGCTTTTATATTTGGAGGGAAATAATGGAATTCTAAGGAAATAAAAGCAATTTCTGACTTAGAGTCAAGCTCTCTGTCTAGCCCTCACCTCCATTCCCAGCCAGCCCCGTCACTTGGGACTAAAAGGAGAAAACCCAGACACCTGCAAGGAGCTAAGGGATGACAGCATGTCCAGGGCTGACGACACAGAGGAAGGAAAATGACCTTTTCTAGATTCTGATCCTGCATCTGTGACCAAAGGAGACGGTGTCAAAGGTGGTTTATTTTCAGTGCAAGACCAACTATCTCTCAGGGTAGGAAGTATCTGCTGTCTAAGACACAGAATGCTGCATGGATGGCCGTCCATAGCATCCTGAGTGTGTGACACCAGAGAGAGAGTCATACCCTACCCGGAAGCCTCCACCATCACTGTCCAGAGACTGGACGGGGCCTGCTGCAGACACAGATGGGCCATGGGGACCTATAACGTATGCTTACAGCTTGGTAATTCAGAAAGTTTGACATTAGCTATTCTTAGGCCTTAAGGACAGTGTATGCACATGAAGGTGACGGAACCCAGCATTTAATGCACGGAAGGCTTTTTTCTCCATTTACCTGGTGGAAGCCCAGATAGTCCATGATTGTTGCTGAAGCATAAAAGATCATCCCTTCTGCACTTACCACCAGCGCAAAGCCGTTGAGAGACTAGAAAACAAAAGAACAAAACACAAGGAAAGGGAGGTGGCTTCCCTACCATGAAAGAAGCTGAATGATATTCTGCGTAAACTTCCACCACTCTTCTGTGTCATCCATATTTGTGGACACACACTTCTAAATTTTATTACTGTTTCATAACAGTACACATTAGCAGGCCACAGAGGAATGCAGTCAAGGCTTTAAGGTTAAAACATTGCTTTTCTTTCTCTAATAATTATAAAATGTGCTGGGCGAGGTGGCTCATGTCTGTAATCCTAGCTACTCAGGAGGCTGAGATCTGAGGATCAAGGTTCATTGCCAGCCTGGGCACAAAAGGACTTGAGACTCTTATCTCCAATTAACCTCAAGAAAATGGGAAGTGGGGCTTGGCTCAAGGGTAGGGTGGTGGACTTGAGCAGAAGAGCTCAGGGACAGTGCCCAGGCCCAGAGGTAGGGCAGTAACCTTGAGCTGAAGAGCTCAGGGACAGTGCCCAGGCGGAGTTCAAGCCCCATAACCCACAAAAAAATGTACAAAATACATGTGTTTGCCAGGAGCTAGTGGTTCATACCTGTTATCCTAGATATCCATGAGGCTAAGATCTGAGGATCATGGTTTGAAGCCAGCTGGTATGGGAAAATCCATGAGACTTTTTTCTCCACTTAACCACCAAAAAGTCAGAAGTGTGACTATGATGAGAATGGTAGAGCTCTAGTATCAAGCAAAAAAGCTCAGGGACAGTACCCAGGTTCTGAATTTAAATCCCAGGACCAGCACACAGCACACACACACACACACACACACACACACACACACACACACACACACGCCCAAACCTAGTTTGGTTTTTTTTTGGGGGGTGGGAGGTCATGGGGCTTGAACTCTGGGCCTGGGCACTGTACCTGAGCTCTTCGGTTCAAGGCTACCAACCTAGCCTTGCACCACAGCCCCACTTTCTCTTTTCTAGTGATTAATTGGAGATAAGAGTCTCACATTCTTTAGTACCTGGGCTGGCTTTGAACTGTGACCTTCAGATCTCAGCCTTCTGAGTAGCTAGGATTATAGGTGTGAGCCTGCCTTCTGATTTTTAATTGACAAAAACATTTGAATAAATTTTTGAAACTATATTTTTAATTGACAAAAACATTTGAATTTTTGAAACTATATTTTTAATTGACAAAAACATTTGAATTTTTGAAACTATATTTTACAGAGTAACAGTTGTGCCTAGAATGCACATCAAAATATGTCCTAAGTGATCACTAAAAATTACTAGGAAATGCAAACTAAAACCACAAGAAAATGGTATTTCACACATGCCAACAATTTTGATCAAAGGCCACATCACCCAGAAGTGTAAATGTGGAGGAAATAATCAATCTCTATTGAATCTTTCTTCAATCCCTTATAAAAGTAAACAGAAAGGCCATCATTGTTTCAGAGATGAGTATGTTGATTATTCTACTTGATTATGATTCATTGTGTATGTATAATTGTCACACTTCCACAATATGTACAAATGTTATGTTGTTAATAGAATATCACTTTTAGTACTTACCCGGATGAGATAGGTATGTGCACAAAAATAGCTCATAGGAGTTCATAGTAGCTGTGTTCATAGTAACCAAAATTTAGAAAATACCTATCAGTTAGACAATGAGGAGGTGAATTGCAGAACAGTTACACAACAAAAACATGTAAATTCAAACAAAACCATTTACCAAGTGAAAATACGAATATATCTCAAAAACATGCTCTATAAGCCAGCCGGACCGAAAGACTATGAAGAACAAGAACATTGGCAGTGAGAAACATCAGAAAGAGGCTCCCTGTGGGTCACGGAGGAACATGATTGAATACAGGTAGAAAAAAGACTTCCATGCAAACACATTCCACAACTTGAATAAAGTGTACAGTTTCTTAGAGGAATACAATATATCAATATGATCCATTAGAAATATTTATTATTTAGTTTTAGTTTTTCCCAACAAGGTCTGGCCTTAAACTCACTGTGTAGCCCAGGCTGGTCTAGAAGTCAGAATTCTCCTGCTTTAGCTTCTCAAGTGCTGGGATGACCAGCAGGGACCACCACATCTGGCTCAAAAGATCAGTTTTTGAGCTGGGCGACAGTGGCTGGTGCCTTAGTCCCAGGTACTCAGGGGCTGATACCTGAGTATGGAAGCTCAAAATCAGCCAAGGTTAGAGAAGCTCATGAGACTCTTATCTCTAGTTAACTACCAAAAAGCTGGAGGTGGAGTTGTGGTTCAAAGTGGTAGAGCACTAACCGTGAGCACAAAAACTAGACTGACATAAAGAAAAAAATCCAATTTCTGTAGAAGAAGACAGAAGGTTTCTAGAAACCACATATCCAGCCTGGCACTGGTGGCTCACACCTGTAATCCTAGCTACTCAGGAGGCTGAGATTTGAGGACCACAGTTCAAAGCCAGCCTGAGCAGGAAAGTCTGTGAGACTCTTACCTCCAATTAACAACCAGAAAACCGGAAGTGGCACTGTGGTTCAAGAGGGTAAAGTGGTAGCCTTGAGCTGAGGAGCTCAGGGACGGTGCCCAGGCCGAGTTCAAGCCCCATGACACACCAAAAAAAAGAAGAGGAAAGAAATCACACATCCCAATATGCATTAGGCCCAAATGGTTTTAAATAAGAATTCAAATCTTCAAAGATCAGATAATTTTAATATTTATGAATTGCCCTATAGCATAAAACAATATGGAAATATTTTCAGTCCTTTGTAAGAAGGATAGCATTGGCATATAAACTTTGATATGGAAAATATAATAAAAAGGAGCTATGTATGTCAGCTTATAATATCAGTGTAAAGGTGCTAAACAAAATATTAGTATGGTGCTGGGAGTTCAGCCTAGTGGTAGAGCGCTTGCCTAGCATGCATGAAGACCCGGGTTTGATTTCTTGGTACCACATACATAGAAAAAAGCCAGAAGTGGTGCGGTTGCTCAAGTGGTAGAGCTCTAGCCTTGAGAAAGCCCAAGGACAGTGCTCAGGCCCTGAGTTCAAGCCCCAGGACTGACAAAAAATACTAACAAAGATTCCTTGTTACGTCTTTATTCCAGAAACACAAGGTGGTTTAAGTATGGGATCAATAAAATTCAACTCATTCCTAATATAAACCCTCAAGAAAATAGAAATTGTTGAATAATTTTATGATGATAGTGGTGTATATATATTATTATTACTGAATGGGAGGACAAGATGGCTTCAGCAGGAGCAAGAGATAAGGCATGCATTCCAGGAGGATGGAGTGTGAGGGAGAAGGATGGAACTGGTAAATTTGGTCAGTGTAAGCTGTATGCAGGTATACAGGTATCACAATGAAACTCGTCTTATGCGACCCATAAATGCTAGTAGAATATGTGAAAACTAAAACCGGGCCAGGGTGATGGTGGCTCAGTTCTGTAATCCTAGCTACTGAGGTCACTGAGATGGTGGTTCAAAGCTGGAGTCTATGGACTCTTATAATCCAAGTAATCACCAAAAAAGATGAAATGTGGCTCAAGAGATAGAACCAGCCTTGAGCAAGAAAAACCTCAAGGATAACACTCAGGCTCTGAGTACAAGCCCCGAGACTGGCACAAAATAAGAATGAAAACAGAAAAATTATTAATGTGGAAATAAAAAATATCGGGGAACCTGGTGTTTCAAGAGGGTAGGGCACATTGCTGATTCAAATACAAACTGGAAACTCCACAATTCTGGAATGACCTTACTCTACTTGACCTTGGAAAGACTTGCCTCCCCTTTCCGATCTGCAGGCGAGGTAATCTTCACAGATGTCATGGAGATGAAGACTCCAGGGCGACAACCCACAGTGGAGTCTGGGGAGTCTGAGAAATTAAGCCATCTGTAGCATCTGCAGCTCTGGGGAAGACTCTAGCACTGATGGCTGCCCCAGAGCACGAATAGGGAGGCACTGTGGCCTGCAGAACATTGCAGTCAGCTCTTCACCCAGTCTGGGATCAGAACGGTGACTGTGTTTCCTGGCAGAGCTGCCCCAGTCGTCCAGGTCTGGAAAGAATGTGAAACACCCACCAGGAAGTCTTACCGGACCCCATCAGATCCATGTTGGAGCACATTCGTTTCTGCACAGTCCCACTGAGGGCAAGGACTGAGAGGCCCCTGCTTACGTGGAAGTCTGTACACATGCTCCCGTCCTTCCACAAACCCGGTTCTTGGGAGGGAGGAGGGAACTGGGGGCATTTTCAATGTGTTTGTTGATACCATTGAACAAAAGGCCAAATCTGTCACCTGTACTGATCTGCAGAAAGGAAATGGCTCTCTTCCTGACAGTGCCAAATTAGTGCTGGACTAGATGCAGCTCCCAGGAGAGTGAGGAGGGAGCCTGCCCACTGCTCCCCACCATGGCATGCACAGCCCCCCCGCCATGGCATCCACAGCCCCCCCATGGCATCCACAGCCCCCCCGCCATGGCATCCACAGCCCCCCCATGGCATCCACAGCCCCCCCACCATGGCATCCACAGCCCCCCCCATGGCATCCACAGCCCCCCACCATGGCACGCACAGCCCCCCCATGGCATCCACAGCCCCCCACCATGGCATCCACAGCCCCCCCATGGCATCCACAGCCCCCCCCATGGCATCCACAGCCCCCCCATGGCATCCACAGCCCCCCCCATGACATCCACAGCCCCCCACCATGGCATCCACAGTCCCCCATCATGGCATCCACAGCCCCCCCATGGCATCCACAGCCCCCCCGCCATGGCATCCACAGCCCCCACATGGCATCCACAGCCCCCCCATGGCATCCACAGCCCCCCATCATGGCATCCACAGCCCCCCCTCCATGGCATCCACAGCCCCCCCATGGCATCCACAGCCCCCCATCATGGCATCCACAGCCCCCCCCATGGCATCCACAGCCCCCCCATGGCATCCACAGCCCCCCCATGGCATCCACAGCCCCCACCATGGCATCCACAGCCCCCCCATGGCATCCACAGCCCCCCCTCCATGGCATCCACAGCCCCCCCATGGCATCCACAGCCCCCCCTCCATGGCATCCACAGCCCCCCATCATGGCATCCACAGCCCCCCCCATGGCATCCACAGTCCCCCATCATGGCATCCACAGCCCCCCCATGGCATCCACAGCCGTGACTCACCCTGAACAGTGAGTTTGGAAAACAATTTCCCACCACTTCCAGCACTGCTTTGGAGACATTTTACCTAAATGTAAGGCTTTCTCATCCAGCCTCCTCTACACACAGTTCCTGCAGTCAGTCCCCTGGGGTTCGAGTTTCTGTCACTCATTGCTCCAAGGCAGAGCATCTTTTCAATAGCTTCTAAACATTTTAGAAGTTGTGATATCAAAGACCTCCTCTTCCTCCTTCCCAGAGCACAGATCGGTGGCCTTAATTAAGCGCATAGGTAGTGCTGTGCACTGTGGTCTGTCTCCAGACCCCTCACCCCCCCCACTAAACACCTGCACTGCAGGATACCCTTCCTAGCCAAACTCCCTGCAATCTGTGCCTCCTCCTGAGCATGGAGCCACACAGCGTCTGTCCCCTGGTCATTGACTTGCTTCACTCAGCCTAATGTCCGCAAGGGTCCAGTATCTTGCAGTATGTGATAGGTTTTTCTTCCTTTTGCCCCCTCCATCCCAAGCTCCTGGCACCATCACCTTACCTTCCACTTCCATGAGTCCCACTTTTCAGAGTCCACATATATAGATGAGATCAAGCAGCAGTGATTTTCTTTCTGTCTGGCTTCTTTCACTAAGCATAATGTCTTACAGTCCCAACTATGTTGCTACAAATGACAGGATCGTGTTCTTTTTTGTGGCTGAATAGTATCCCATTGTGTACAAGTACAGCATTTTAAAACCCCCTCATCAGTCAAGGAACACTTCAGTGGTTCCTCGTGTGGCTGCAGTGAATCTGGGAGCAGAGTACAGATGTCATCTCCTCGGGATGGTGGGATTATCCTAAAGAGGCTGAGTCCTCTCTCTTTGGTTTATGGAAGAACCGCCATACTGCTTTCCACAATAGATGCATCAATTCATATTCCCACAACGGAGAGTAAGGGCTCCCTTTTCTCTACCTCACGTGTCTCTGCTCTTCTGTCTTTGTGATAGGAGCCATTCTTCCTGGGGTGAGATGCTGTGGTTTGGATTTATATTTCTCCGATGAGCAAGTTTCATATGAAATGGCCATTTTGTGTTTTCTGACATCATCTTTCCTATCTCATTTTCAACTAGAAATTTATTTTCTTGCTGTTGAGTCTCATAGATGTTAACTCCTCCACGATGCATAGTTTGTAAATGTTCCCTTCCATTCTGTAGACTGTCTCTTCATTTCTGACTGGCGACCACACTGTGCCAAAGGGTTTTAGTTTAATGAAACCCTATTGGTCTATTTTGCTTATCCCTCACCCAGGACTTGGGCTTGAACTCAGGGCCTAGGCACTGTCTCTGAGCTTTTGTGCTCAAGAGTCGTGCTCTACCACTGTGAGCCACATCCCCCCTTCCAGCTTTCCAGGGGTTAATTGGGAACATGAGTTTCATGGACTCTTACCCTGCAGAGGCTTGCTTTGAACTGTGAGTTTCAGTCTCCTGAGTAGCTAAGATTACAGGGGTGAGCCATTGATACATGGTTTATTTTGCCCTTTTATTAGGTCGCCTGTTAATAAATATGATGTCCTTCCAGGATGGGGAGAGAGCAAACTGGAGGAGCTACAGGAAGGAAGGGCTTCTAAGGGAAATCCTTTTGAATACTTAGCTTGTCCCAAGATTTGGGATCTTGCCGTGAGCTTCGGCTGTCTTTTGGCCCTCAGAGCTTTGGTGAAAAGAAGATGCAGCCAGGGCTGTCAACCTGCACCAAGCAGCTGCTCTCATTGCAATGGCTTTCCAGGACTTCCCCTGGGAAATCCTGGAGCTCTTGTCTTGCCAGCATCTAATCCCGTGGAAAGCACACGTGTGGGTATTATTTTCAACCCTCTGCACAGCAGGGAGCCCTGTGGACCAGGTGGATGGGTCTGGGCTAGCCCACAGGAGAACACACAGACGCCACCCATTCTGTGAACCATGGGCGCCTAGTCAGGAAAGCCTGTCTGTCCAGCTACCCACAGGGGTCAGTGGTGGGCCGTCCACACACCATGGTCAGGAGCTAGTGGCGCTATCCCAGAACGAGGGGCTCCTCACCCACCACTGGCTGCTGTCCATCCCTACCCCAGGCACCCATGCAGAGGTGGGAGTGATGCTGGGATGGTCAGAACACAAGACCTCACTTCTGCCACAGAGTGCCACTCCATGCTCCACAGCGCTGTCACATGAGAACTTAGTCACAGAGCCAGGCTATGGTACAGGCACAAAGGAGCATCTTCAGAGTCCAGGGTTGTTCCATGGGGGGAGTGGCGAGAGTGGGGGCTCGCTGAAGGTGAGCTGCGGGTGTGCAACTGGCTGAGCCAAGACAGGTGTTATCCCAACCCCCCACCCCCGCATTGAGTCCCAAACCACCGCCTCCGAGCCAAGCCACTGTGCCTGCCAGCACTCTCCATGGCTCCCCGCTCAGTGGTCGCCACACACTGAAGATGTCCGACTATTAATAGTTCAAAGAAATTTTCAAGACATGAGTGTATAAAATGTCCTCTTAAAAAAGATTTTATGAGATTAGTCACAAGCAAAAACAATCTTAATTTTAACTCACAAGGCAGATTCTTTTAATACCATAAAATGCTGCTTGTGGAATCATATGGATTTAATATCAGATTGACTTTTTGGGCCAAAACCGTCATGCCAAGTTCTTTTACAGATGTGGGACAATCTTTCAAATATGCATCGTGAATGCTTGTTTGTTTTCTCTCTCTTTTCAATTCTACAAGTCTCCCCGTCTCCCCTGCCCCAATACATGGAGAATGAGATCACTTTTCCAAGTGGAAAAATAATTTGGCCCTGAGATTAAGGCTGCACCACTTTGGGGTGGGGAGGGAGGAATGGCATCTATGCTTAATGACTGCAAGTCACAGTACCGCACTGGTGAGTGAGGGCATAGGTCAGGGAAAGCAAGGGTCAGAGGTCAGCACACGTGAGGGTCAGGGGTCAGCGGTCAGCACAGGTGATAGTCGTCAATGGTCACAGCAGGTGACCACCCTTGGCAGTGTAGGAACAGTAGGGCCAGCGGTCGGCCAGGGTGAAGCTGAGGAGTCCACACAGGCCCCGGTCGCTGGTCCGCTGCCCGGTCTGCTCTGCCCGGCACTCCTGCCCACGCAGCAGGAGTGAGGCCGTCACTGGAGAGGCTGGTGAGAGGGCTTCCTCTGGCAAGCTCTCTAAACATCCTGATCCCTTCCAGTCCCATGGAAGAAAAAATAGCTAGCAAGTACTTCAAAGATTTTTTTCTGTCAAGGTCACAGAAGAGGAAAAAAAAAAAAAAGGAACAATTCTCAACAGCCCCTCTCATGTCTCCTCCTTGGCACAGAGACAAGTTGGCCCAAGTTGTTCCCCTGGGAGCTGTTGTCATAGCAACCATTCAGAAACAGGCCGACTAGTCACGCGAGCAGCGGCACCGGGCAGGCGCTGGGGCAGCTGGCTGGGCCTGCTGGAGCCAGATCACTCGCCCCAGCCGCTGCATGGGTCCTGTGTGCGTGCAAGCAGCAGTCTTGCCGGAGGAGTAGAATGACTGGCTGTTTACGCATCCCACAAACAGCAAAGTCAGCCTCGAGTTTCTTCTTCAGGGCAGCTATTGCACTTGGAAATGGCTCCTGAAAGAAGTGCAGACCGTGGCCACCGAGAGAAGGTGTGGACTGGCCTGGAAGCTGCATGAGACCTAGCCACCGGTGCTCAGTTCTGGCCGAGGAATGCCCAGGTCTGCCTGGTCAGTTCTAGCCGGGGGAGTGCCCGGGTCGGCTTGGCCATCTCTGGACAGGGCAGTGCCCAGGTCTGCCTGATTGTTCTCCCAGCTGAGACGTTAGCGCTGTCATTCTGGCAAAGGTGCTAATGTTGAGCTGGGGCCCTGACAGAGTGTGCCATGATCCAGAGCAGACATGGTGAAGCTGAGCCTCACAGATGATAGTGCTGCGGCTTCAACAGTCACCACACCGGTTAGCATCAGGACTCAGTGGAATCACTGGGCCCAGTCGCTGCATTTCCGTGAGGGCAGCGCCTGTGCCCCACCAGCCCCGGGACAGGGCTGGACATGTGGGTCATCACTGTGGCACGCCTGGGGCCCAGTGTGCCAAGCTCACTCACTGGTCAGGAGCTCATGGTCGGAGGCCAACAGTAGAAAGTCAGCAGCTAGTGGTAGACAGCCAGGATGGTAGTGGGGAACCCAGAGAGGTCAAAAGCCAAAGAGGGCTATCCCAGCCCCAAACACCTAGCCTCCCCACTGACTGGGGCCAAGAGTGGAGCCCTTCAACCAGCAGGGCTGGCAGAGCGTGCCCCCTTCCTAGCCCGGCATGGCTCCAGTTGAAGGATATTTCCCCTCTCTGTGTCCACTCACAGACCAACTGCTAAGCCAGGCCATCATCTTCATCCCAATCACTGCTTACACAGATATAACCCTTGAGGGGAAAAATGTCTCTCCAATAGCATGGGGGAGGGGCCAGGAGTTTGGCCTGGTGGTAGAGTGCTTGCCTAGCATGCATGACCCTCTGGGTTTGATTCCTCAGTACCACATACTCTGAAAAAAGCAGGAAGTGGTGCTGTAGCTCAAGTGGTAGAGCGCTGGCCTTGAAGAAAGCCCAAGGAAAGTGCTCAGGCCCTGAGTTCAAGCCCCAGGACTGGCAAAAAAGATGGGCGAACACTATGCCCAACAGTTGGCCACAACACACAGGGACACATGGAGTAGGGTTTTCTCTGGGCTGAAAGACTCAGGAGAAAGCAGGAGGCCCTCAGCCAGAAGATGGAGCAAGTATATGCAACACCTGTCCACTGAAAGCCCCAGAGCAGCAGAGCAAGGGCAAGCTCAAGAAGGCCTCAGGGGACCGCTCCACAATTCTGCGGGGCAATGTACCCCTTCCACCCAAGAGCCAAAGACAGGAAGTTGTAGCCCAGTGTCTTCCACATGCCACCCTATCCGTGCCACCCTCTGAGCACAGGGGTCCATGCCCCAGGAGAACATACACTCCACTTGCTCATGCCCAGACCAGAAAGGGCCTGGTCTCAGGGATCCTCTGTTCTGGCCTCAGCCTTATCCCAGGGACCGGGAAACATGGCTTTGCTGGAGAAATCCTCTCGGGAGAAATCTCTAGAGAAAGCAAGCCCGAGTCCCAGGACGTCTAGAAGTATCTTATACTGTGGAGGAGGAGACCCTGGGGGAAGCTACCTTCCTTCCATGCAGGACTGGTAGCCTTGAGTGCAGCGGTCTGAACCTTGGTCCCGGTCCCTCTGGAAACGTTAGGGTCCTCTCGTACTTGGAGGGACTTGCACACCTCCCCACGACACCTTTCCATAAGAAACTTATCCCTTAGCTCCAGGGGGCCCTTAGGTCTTTCAGGAGCTCTGATGACAGAGTTGGGGATGTATCAAGACAGAAAATTTCCTGACTTCCTTTACTCATTGTTCTCCCCTCTCCCTTTTCTCTTAGACTGTTCCATCTTAAACGTCCAACCCTTTTACCACATTATTAGATGTTCTGACCGGTTTAACTGCTGCACTATCTTCATCTGAATCCCCCCCAACACACAGCATTTTATCATTCCACATTTCCGCTCCTTCTCTCTCTCTCCCTTTCCCTCTTCCTTTCTTTTCCCTCTTTCCCTCTGACCCCATCTCTTTTATGTGTTGGTACTCAGTGACTCCCCACACTTGCTTGGCATTTTCCCCGAGGCTTGTGCTCCACAAGTTGAACCATGGTAACTCCTCTGGCTTTATGATGGTTAATGGAGGTAAGAGTCACACAGATTTTTCTGCCTGGGTTGGCTCCTAAGCTGGATCCTCAGATCTCTAGCCTCAGTAGCTAGAATCAGAGTGAATTTGGTTCTGGGTTCTATTTGTCTCTGCAGAACTCAAGGATGGCTGTGTTATCTTTCAGTTTTCTCATTCTATGTCTCTGTTTTTTCCCCCACGCTGCTTTCTCCTGCGTTTGTGACTTTAGTGGCTTCTTTCTTTATGAATACAGTGGTATTGACTTCAGGGTTGGGTGTTAAGCTCAGGGAGTGTCTGTGCATCTCAGGTGGGACACCTCTGTGCCTGCATCTCTGAGTGGTGAGTCCTCAGAGTCACAAAGCAGTGAAGAATCAGCATCCTGAAGGAGGGGGGAGCTATGACCCTGCAGCTAGGATCCTGCACCCACCGTTGTGCTGTCCAGGGTCCTGCCCAGCCACCTAGATACCTTACCCTTGCGGGCAGAGTACCAGCACCTTACCCAAGGGTCCTATGCCTCTAGAAACATTGGAATGGGATTCCATGTGTCCCTATGTGCATTTCTGGATCGCTCTGGCCTAGGGCTTCCTGTAGTGACTGTGATTTGATGCTGACATTTGTCAGCAGCCAGGCCCTCAGGAAGATACCCTAGTCACCTCAGCACAACCAGCCCTTTAGGCCAAATAATCTAAGTCTCTTGCCTCTGAGCCTTAGATCAGGCTCCATTTTGTATTCTGTGTGAAGGCCTGGAGGAAAGCCCCCAAGTCCACTGGCTCCATGAGGGAATCTGTGCCCAGATAGTCAGCTTGTCGTGGTGTCTCCCCACGGCTTCCTGTGTCTTTCTGGCCTTGGTGATATGGCTCCCAGACCTGGCACAGGTCACCACTCCCCAGCCTCCAGAGGCTGTGAGGTGTGAGGCCTCCCAGCATTTAAGGGGCTGCAGGGGCCCCTTGCCCGAGAACAGCCCTTCCGGCCACCAGGCCCGGACAGCGTGGAACAGAGCACCTTTGGCTCAGGGTCTGGTGTGGGGTACTGCCTTGAAGGCCTCGACAGGCGAGCCTTCCACTACCTGAGAGGCAGCAGCAAGTCTGGTTCTGGCCCTGTCTCCGTAAGGTATAATGAGGAAACAGCTACGCCTCAAGCCTTCTCACCCATAAGCAGGGGGTAGACGGCAGGGTGATCCTTGAAGAGCTGTGGAAGCTAAACTTTCACCGCCACTCCTGCTCACTATTTGTCTGATGTCACTCACTATGCTGTCCCCTCACTGTGAACAGACGGGCAAAGTCTGCTAACAGAAGCAATGAGTGCCAGGCCAAGAGCACGGAAGGCCAACTTGTATCGTGCCTGACAGGAGGGCCTAGGGACCAGGACCAGAGCTGGGACACACGGCCAGCCTATCCTTACGCTTCTCTCCTTCTCACCCAACAGTAGGCTGACTACAAGCCTGCTGCACAGAACTTTGAGGCAGCAGCAGCAGCAGCAGAGGAAGCAACCCTCAGATAAACATTGTCTTTCCAGTTGAGAGAGAAAACCAGTGGGGAGAGACTGAAGAGAGGCTGCAGGGAGAGGAACAAGGGGCCCCAGCTTCTGCAATGAGCTGGACAACAAAGGAGAAGGAGCCAGAGGATTTAAATAACAGGGGAAAAAATCAATTTCAGCCATTGCTGGAGGCTCACACCTATAATCCTAACTACTCAGGAGGCTGAGTTTCCTTTTTGTTTTTGTTTTGCGTGAGGCCCTAATTTCAATCCATGCTACCACAAAATAAAACATGAAAGCGACAACAAAAGACCTATCTCTAGTTACAGATGGATAATTATGTAATGGAATAAAAACACCATGGAAAGTATTGAAGGGACCCCTCTCTAGATTTCCCCCTAGAGACCCCTTTGAGACCCCTCTTCCATCTCCTATAGGCATTTCCTGTCCTCATGACTTGCCAAACATCAAGCTGGGGGCTGTAAATTCCCTGATTACAGGAGCAACCTGACCAGGTGGAGCTATCAGAGCTCCTCCCCCACCCCACCCCCTTTGTCTGCCAGGGTAAGGAAAGCCCCTTCCCCTTCAGAGCAGTGCACCTGAAGCTGCCTGCAGAGATGATAGGTCAGTGATTGCCTCAGCCGTCACTCCCATGTGTTGAGATTCCATTGGCCACCTGTGTATGGCCATGCCAACCACATGGCTGGCTGGTGGTCCATAAACGTAGCTTGTGAGATTAAGCGTGGTCCCTCTTCCGTCACATCTTGGAGATGGCCCTGATTGGTCAGTATGATTCTCAGTGTGAGGCTCAGAATAAAACTGTCTAACCTCTGCCTTTGTGTCAGACTTGTTCCTTTGATCATGGACCCTAATATTGGGGGGCTTGCACCCTAATAGGATAAAATACTTAGGCATAAACCTAACACCAAAAAATATAAAACACTGATAGAAATAATTAAGAGTTCCCAGATGTGATACAAAGTCTTGGCCTACAAAAAGACACAGATAAACTTATCTTCCTCAAAATTAAACACTAATAAACTGGACGAAGTCAGGATTAACCACCTTCACGCTGCATGCTGCCATGTCAAGATAACGAAAAGACAAGCCACACACTGGAGAACAGCTTACAAATCACTTAAATGATTTATAAAATACAAAAGACACGTGTCCAGGATATAGAAAGAACTCTCTCAACTCAGCAGCAGAAAAACAATCTGTTTTTATATAAACAAAAAAAAATGAACAGCTGAACAAATACAACAAATAAGCTATTTCTGTGACAAGAGGTCTGGCTTCCATAGAGGGAAATACAAACTGAAATTGTGAGATTCCAGTTCACAGATATTAAAATGACTCGATCACGACAGGACTTAAGCTGCGGGGACTCACTCATTCTGGTGAAGTGTGACATGGCGTGGCCCCTTGAAACACAGCTTGGTAACTCTTCTAGAGTTAAAAACATCCCAGCAGAGCTGGGTTCCGGTGGCCTATAACCCTAGCTACTCAGGAGGCTGATATCTGAGGATCGAGGTTCAAAGCCAGCCAGGGCACAAAAGTCTGTGAGACTCTGATCTCCAATTAACCACTAGAAAACCGAAAATGGTGCTGTGTCTCAAAGTGATGGAGTGTTAGCCTTTAGCTGAAGTGCTCAGGGAAAGTATCCATGCCCAGAGTTCAAGCTACAATGGGGGGGGACCCCAAAAAGCCCAGCAGTTAAAATGTCAAAGAGTTAAAAGACATGTTGGGTGCTGATGGCTCACACCTGAAATCCTAGCTACTCAGGAGACTGCGATCTGAGGATCGAGGCTCAAAGCCAGCCAGGGCACGAAAGTCTGTGAGACTCCTATCTCCAATTATCCACCAGAAAACCCAAAGTGGTGCTTTGGCTCAAAGCGGTAGAGTGCTAGCCTTGAGCTGAAAAGCCCAGGAGCAGCTCCCTGGCCCAGAGATCAAGTCCCACAACCCGGAAAAAAAAAAAAGTTAACACCATAACCAGCAGTCACACTAGGGTAAGTGGCTCACTCTGAGAGGCCTCAGCCTCTCAGTGGCTACGGAGAACTCCTCTTGGCTTTCTTCAGGGCCATTCCAGAACAGGTGTGGTTCCTAGAGGCCAGTCCTTTCTCAGAGCCAATGAGTCAGGGATGGAAAACCTGCTTGCTCCTGGCTTGTTCATAATCAACAGAGTGTGAATGGGGTCAGAAGGACACAGCCCTGCAGGCTCCATGGCTACTACATGGCTCTGACCACATCAAACCAAGGCTAGCTCCCACTGGCTTCCAGTCTCTGGTGCCAGGCCTCGGGCCTTAATCTTCCCTCTGAAGTGAGCGCCTGAGGGAAAGACCAGCACTCTAAAACCTCAGTGTCCAAGCTAGGCACTGGTGGCTCACGCCTGTAATCCTAGCTACTGAGCAGGCAGAGATTCAGCCCAGCCCAGGCAAGAAAGTCTGTGAGACTCTTATCTCCAATTAAGTAACAGAAAAAATGGGAAGTGGCACTGTTGCTCAAGTGGTAGAATGCTCACCTTGAGAAAAAGGAACTCAAGGAGATTGCTCAAGCCCCAGAGTTCCAGCCTCAGGACTAGCAAAAAAAATAAATGAACAAAATCTCAGTGGTATTGTCAAGTGGGGAAAAGCCCCAGCAACGGAGCTTCCATCCCCACCCAGTGTGCAATTCCAGTCTGCCAGCCCATCTCAGCAGACAATCCAGGCCAAACCCATGCAGAGAGGCTTATTATTTTATTAGATTCTCTCATTGGTGAACAAAACCAGGAAATGCAAAATAAAGAAAGATGTTCAGATTTAGCATGTAGGTCCTGCAGTTACAGGCATTTCTCTACCCCAAACTGTGGGCCTCATCCCTGGGAATTTGACCACTATCTGCTGACCCAAGCTTAAGCCATCTGGGAACACCTGTAGGACCATTCCTGAACACATACTGGAGCCTGTGGCTCTCAAGGGAGAGCCACACGTGTGCCACAATGTGGGGTCACAGTCAGATGGACACACTCACCTCTAGCAGCAGCCGCCCCTCCTGCACAGGGCGCCCTCCATAAGGGCTTTCTCCAGATGAGAGGGTCCCCGCTGGCCACACACGTGCCTCCTGCAAGGCTGCCAGAGAAGAACAGCGGGTGAGCCCCTTCTAGAGCCTCAGGCCCCCAAGTCATGCTTCCCTTGTTTCCCCAGAGTTCTCGCTGGAACAACCTGGGCTGCCCTGCCATTTGGCAAGATGACGCTATTCTGCAAGGTCTCTGCTGGTCCAGGTCAGCCCTTGGGGAGCGGGGCGGGGGGCAGAGCAGGAGGAATCAGCCAGCCAGTTAGAGGAGGCAGTGGTAAGAATTGGCAGTAGGTCTAACCTGAGCACCATCTTGCCCAACTCCATTCCCAGGAAATGCTTGTGGTACCCGAAGCCCACTCGGCTCAACAAAGTCTAGCCAGCTCTGCCCTAGGACAAAGGACCCCAGAGCTCCAGTGGCTCCCAGCCTGGCTGTGGCTCACTGTTGGATACTCAGCCCATCTGTCACCTTTCCAGGCTGGGCCAAGGCCAGCCCTTCCCTGGCATGGAGCAAGCCAAATGCAGGACCGGTCCTCATGTGCCCGGCAAGGCCCCAAGAATGCCCCTCAAGCAGCCTCCCGGTGCCTCCTCAGCCCTACCCCAATCTGGGGTAGCCCTTGCAGCCCAGAGAGACACATGCAGTTCTTTTAAAAAAAACTTTAAAAATTATTATCATAAGGTAATCTACAGAAGGCTTATGCTTACAGAAGTCCGGTAAAGAGTAGAGTTCTTTTTTTTTTTTTTTGCCCTCTCCCAGCTTCCTTCCCTCCATTTCCACCCACAGTTGTATAGTTTATTTTCCACAAAGTGTCTAGAGGTTACCATTGCTGCATTTGTTCACTCTTCATCCCTCCATTTCTGTGCCCCACCCCACCCTCCCAAAGACAGAAACACGACAAAAAGAGAAGAAACCAAAGGCGGCCACATTAAAAACCTCATTTTCATTTCCTGGAGTTCACTGGACAGATGTAAATCTACCCACCCAGCAGGGAGGGCTCTGCCTGGATATTTGACTCTGTCTGCAGCCTCGTTGGTATGTGGGGACCATGGAGGGTCCCGGCAAGGAGCTGGTCCATCCTCAGAAGGCGGTTTGCCGAAAACTCTCATCTTTACCAAGGAAGAAGACTGACCTGGGAAACCAGGCCCCTCCCTTCTGTCTCACAACAGCTACTGGTGATTTCAGGGGTCCTGTTTACCCAAGCAGATGAAATTCTGATGTTGAGATAGACTATAAACTAGTGCAAATACATGTGATATTTGAGTCATCAGCCTCTTTCTCCAAAAGGAACAAATTGTGGACGTCCCACTCATAGGTGGCTGGCCCACTGTCTTGACTTTATCAGACTGCCTGCCCATATTTGTTAGGGGCATCTTGAGCCCCTGCTCCTTCAACCATCTCCCCAAACCCGCATCTTCTACCAAACCAGATAATTCCATTCCTAACCCAGGAAAGCTGGGTCTAGACGATAAACCTTTATCAAGGGCCATGGCATCCTATTCCTAGCCCACCTCATTTATGAAGAACGGATGACGTTGCTGAGAAGTGATAAAAATAGGGCTTAAAGGACATTTGTGTATCGACGTGTCACTCAGGCTGAGCTGGGTGTCCAGTGGTGGTTACTTTGGGATTATTCTGCTTTCTACAGTCTGAGCCCCACTGTGCTTCCATGCCTCCCAGGCAATGTCACAGATGCCTGTCCGCTCCTCTGCAGGAAACCAGATGTTTCGACCACCTTTCCTAGGGTTCTCAGCACTCTGTTGTGCATGGCACTCCTGGAGCTTATGAGGACTGCAGGTCCCAGGCCCCTGCCTACTCTGCCACTCTGGGGTCCCATCATACTTGGGCCTGCCCTCCAGAGTGAGCCAGGACAACTGTCACCCAAGGTCAGCGCTGGGCTCCCCTGACCCAGGAGGCCACCTGGGGCTGCATAGTCGCCCTTGGATGCCATGTACAGATTCTCTCTCTCTCTCTCTCTCTCTCTCTCTCTCTCTCTCTCTCTCTCTCTCTCTCTCTCTCTCTCTCTCTCTCTCTCTCTCTCTCTTTCTCTTAGAAGCCATCACCCTGGACTCACACAGCTAACAGAACTGGAGCTCTGCTCACTGCACCAAGTGTGGAAAAGCCCCATTTCCTTTTCCAAAAAGTAGGTCCTTACTGGGGAAGGGCGCATTGTGAGCATTCTGAGGAAGGCCGGGGCAGAGCCGGGCTGCCTGAGCTGCGCCCACAGCACTCCTTGTCTACAAGCCTCTACGACACACTGAGCTTTGTCATGTCTCTGGAAGAGACCACAAGGGGTGGGTTTCAATTTTAACCTCTCCTCCTGGGAGCAGGGAGCTCACAGTGCCTCTCTTCATGGCACAGACCAGCCAGAGACTCTGGGTGGAGGCACTGGCAGATCAGGGTAGCTGCGGGGAGGTTGCAGAGTTAAGCATTAGAACTTCCTTCCCCAGGTAGTGTCTGGGAGTTCTGAGAGAGGCCAGGAAAACAGGACAGGGGTCTGGGCTGCCCTGAGTCCCTCAGAGGCCACATGGCCTGGGCAGATGGATTTCCCGCCCACTTAGGGTCTTGAGTGCCCTGCACTTCTATTTTTTTTTCTTCTCTCCCTTTTTTTTTTCGTAAATTATTTTTTTTAATTTTTTTATTGTAATTAGTAAAAGGGTTACATATTTGCCAGATAGAAGGTGCATTAATTCACATACATTGATACCCTTTCACATGTCTTGGTACCCATTTCCCTCCCTGCCCTGCACTTCTTATGGAGGGGCCACACCCACATGGCCTCCAGCAGGAGGCTGCAGGGCCAGGACTGGGGTGGGGGCAGGACAGACGTGCACAGACCCAGACTCTGGCCAGGCAGCCTCTCCCACCCACCCTGGCCAGCTCTGTCCTCCCCGGCCCCAAGGGGCTGTGCTGAGTGGGCTGGGGTGGTGTGGACCTTCCTGGACCTAAGGGGACTGGTGGAGGAGCAGGGGTGAGAGGAGGAGAGCTGGGACGTCACCCACCATCCCATGTCTTCACTGCCCTCCACCCCAGCACTGACAGCCTCCACTCCATGCACTCACCACTCCCTCTCGATGCACTCACCACCTCCACTCCATGTACTCATCACCTCCACTCCATGCACTCACCACTCCCTCGCGATGCACTCACCACCTCCACTCCATGTACTCATCACCTCCTCTCGATGCACTCACCACCTCCACTCCATGTACTCCTCACCTCCACTCCATGCACTCATCACCTCCACTCCATGTACTCACCACCTCCACTCCATGCACTCCTCACCTCCACTCCATGCACTCATCACCTCCACTCCATGCACTCACCACCTCCACTCCATGTACTCACAACCTCCACTCCATGTACTCAACACCTCCACTCCATGTACTCACCACCCCCACTCCATGCACTCCTCACCTCCACTCCATGTACTCAACACCTCCACTCCATGTACTCACAACCTCCACTCCATGTACTCAACACCTCCACTCCATGTACTCACCACCCCCACTCCATGCACTCCTCACCTCCACTCCATGCACTCCTCACCTCCACTCCATGCACTCATCACCTCCACTCCATGCACTCACCACCTCCACTCCATGTACTCACAACCTCCACTCCATGTACTCAACACCTCCACTCCATGTACTCACCACCCCCACTCCATGCACTCCTCACCTCCACTCCATGTACTCAACACCTCCACTCCATGTACTCACAACCTCCACTCCATGTACTCAACACCTCCACTCCATGTACTCACCACCCCCACTCCATGCACTCCTCACCTCCACTCCATGCACTCATCACCTCCACTCCATGTACTCACAACCTCCACTCCATGTACTCAACACCTCCACTCCATGTACTCACCACCCCCACTCCATGCACTCCTCACCTCCACTCCATGCACTCCTCACCTCCACTCCATGCACTCATCACCTCCACTCCATGCACTCATCACCTCCACTCCATGTACTCACCACCCCCACTCCATGCACTCCTCACCTCCACTCCATGCACTCCTCACCTCCACTCCATGCACTCATCACCTCCACTCCATGCACTCATCACCTCCACTCCATGTACTCACCACCCCCACTCCATGTACTCATCACCTCCACTCCATGTACTCACCACCCCCACTCCATGCACTCCTCACCTCCACTCCATGCACTCCTCACCTCCACTCCATGCACTCATCACCTCCACTCCATGCACTCATCACCTCCACTCCATGTACTCACCACCCCCACTCCATGCACTCCTCACCTCCACTCCATGCACTCCTCACCTCCACTCCATGCACTCATCACCTCCACTCCATGCACTCATCACCTCCACTCCATGTACTCACCACCCCCACTTCATGCACTCCTCACCTCCACTCCATGCACTCCTCACCTCCACTCCATGCACTCATCACCTCCACTCCATGCACTCATCACCTCCACTCCATGTACTCACCACCCCCACTCCATGTACTCATCACCTCCACTCCATGTACTCACCACCCCCACTCCATGCACTCCTCACCTCCACTCCATGCACTCCTCACCTCCACTCCATGCACTCATCACCTCCACTCCATGCACTCATCACCTCCACTCCATGTACTCACCACCCCCACTCCATGCACTCCTCACCTCCACTCCATGCACTCCTCACCTCCACTCCATGCACTCCTCACCTCCACTCCATGCACTCATCACCTCCACTCCATGTACTCACCACCCCCACTCCATGTACTCATCACCTCCACTCCATGTACTCATCCCCTCTCCCGTGCACTCATCACCCACCCCCCACACTCATCACCCCGTGCACTCGTCACCACCTCCACCCTCCCTTGGTGCACTTATTGCGTGCTTCCCTCTGCCCACTTCCTCTTGCAGACACCACAGCTCACGTGATGTCAGATTGCGTGCAAACAGGCGTGGGCTGGCTGGTGAGCAGACCAGGCCCCAGAGGACACATTAGGGAGACAGTGGGAGGGGGGCTGGGGATAGGAGGAGGGGATGGCTAATAGCAAATGTTCCCATACCACACAGGAGAGGACCCATTAGGGGACACAGCCAACAGTAAATCCTTCCGGCCAGCCTACTCCCCCTCCCCAGCACCTTGAGCCAGAGAAAGGCAGAGAAAGGTGCTCTTGGTGCAGCTGGAGGCCAGGCGTCCACGCCACTGCTTGCAGCCCAGCTGGGTGGATCCAAACCCACTGGCTCGGGCCTGGGCCCACAAGCATTCGGAGCTACCTGCAGGGCTGACGCAATCCTCCCCACCAGAAGCCCATCTCACCCAGGGCCAGGGTGTGAGCAACCAAGCAGGGCATTCGCCCTGCCCTAACCCAGGTGGGAGGGGGGAGAGAGGAGAGGAACACTGAAGAGATCTACTCAGAATGGGCCGGTTCCTTGGCTCTCCATCAAGGCCCAAGCCACTCCTGCTCCATGCCTGCTATGCCCTGCCAGGCCTCACCCACTCTGAAATACAGGGGAGAGTTAGGGTCTGCCGACCCCCTGATCCAGAAACACAGCCACCTTTGAAGGTCTCAGGGGCACCCCATCCTGTCCATCCCCCAACTTTCCCAGGAAGACTTCACTGATTTCCTGCAGCCTGGAGAGGTGTATTTGCAACAGCAGAAATGAAGAATCACCATGGCGATTGAAATTGCCACACCCACAGCAGGAGAGGCAAGAACACAGGGTAGTTATGTTCTGCTGAATGGCTGCCAGCTTCCCACATAGCCCACCTGAGCCCCTCCCGTCTTCACACCCAGCAGACACTGCAGGGTAGGGTTCTGGCAGACCCCGTGCTATGGGGCCTATCCATTCTGAGCACAGTGCACCTCAGTCCTGCAGGTGTTCCTGGGACAGGGAAGGGGTGCTGGCCATCCCTGCTGCTGGTGGGGCCAGGAAATCAGGAAAGGGGCAGCTCTGCCCTGGCTCCAGTGAAGCCAGCTACTCCATGGGGAGCCCAGAGGCTCCCAAGCAGCATTCAGCCAAGCCAGCTGCAGCAGAGGCGTTACAGAAATGCAGCAAACGGAGCAGGAGCCTGGCCTAGAGGTAGAGGGCTTGCTTAGCATGCACAAAACCCTGGGTTCCATTCCTCAGTCACAAATTCATTAAAAAGCTGGAAATGATGCCGTGGTTCAAGCCCCAGGACGGGAAAAGAAAGAAAGACAAGGAAAGGAAGAAAGAAATGGGGGGGGGGGAGGAAGGGAGAGGAGGAGGAGGAGGAAGAGGAGTGCTGCGGCTCAAGTGGTAGAGCTCTAGCCTTGAGAAAGCACAAGGACTGTGCACAGGCCCTGAGTTCAAGCCCCAGGACCGGCAAAAAATCTAAAATCAGAACTATTACAGGACCCGGTGACTTACTCATGGGCATACTAACAGACAAATAAAAATAATCATATCAAAGAGACACCTGCTCTTCCATGTTCACAACAGTCAAGATATGTAGTCTACCCAAGTGTTTACTGATGGATAAATGGAAAAGAAAATGTATACATAAACACTGTGGAGAATAATTCCACTGCAAGAAGGCTGAAGTTGTGTCATTTGCAGCAACATGGGTGGAACTAGAGAATGTTAAGAGAAATAGCACATGTTCTCATTGATTTGTGGAAGCTAAGCATCTTGCTCACACTGAAGGGGAGGAAAGAATAGGTCACTCAAAGACAGAAAGGGTAGTAGGAAGAGGGATAATAAATATAAAAACAGAGTTCGAGACAGGGTGGTAGTTCCAATGCGTAGCACAGTAGAGGACTGCATTTCAAAACAACCAAAGGAGAAAGAAGACTTTGGAGGTCTCCATATAGACAAATGCGGATCCTTGACAAGTTGGAATGCTCATTCTGGCTTTCTTCCTCCTCAGCTAGGATTACAGGCTTGAGTCATGGGCACCTGGGTTCTTGCTTCTTCTGCTCCTCTTCCTCCTCCTCCTTCCTCTTTTACTTTATTTTATTTTTGCCAGTCCTGGTGCTTGCCTGAGCACTATCCTTGGGTGTTCTCAAGGCTAGAGCTCTACCACTTGAACCAAAGCACCACTTCCAGCTTTTTTTTGTTTGAATGAGGTACTGAGGAATCAAACTCAGGTCTTCATGCATGCTGAGCAAGCACTCTACCACTAGGCTAAACTCCAGGCTCCATCCTAGCTTTCTTATTGCACATATATATGTGCATCAGGTTATAATGTTCTACCCTCTCAAATTAGTAATAGGGTGAATTTTATCAAAGTTCACTGTATGTGTGTATATATGAACATAACAGAATAAAATCCCTTTGTACATGCTAAAAGAAGAAAAGCATAAATATGCCATTGGAAAGACGTAAAACTGTGGGAGCAAAGGAAGAGCTAGCAATGAGTTACCTAGGCTGCACACCATGGATCAGGGCGCCCTTTCCTCCTGCTCCATGGAACCCTTCTCCTTACAGATGCTACATGCAAGCCTAGCCCGGGGCTGGCTTGTCCTGGTGTCCCCAGACACCACTGTCCACACCTCCACCTGGGCCACTTGACAATGCGCAGGACTGCATTTATGACATGAGTACAACTGCTCATGTTGTACCTGCTGGCTTTGCCTGGGAAAGGGGCTGCATTTCTCAGCACCAGTCTGCCTGTAGACTTCCCCCTCCAAACTACTTTATTCTAGAAGTCTGGACTTCCTCTCCCCACTACCCTACTCTAAAAGTCTAGACTTCCCTTCCCCACTACTCTACTCTAGAAGTCTAGACTTACCCTCCCCACTACCATACTTTCAAAGCCTAGACTTCTTCTCCCCACTACCCTGCTCCAGAAGTCTAGACTTCCCCACCCCACTACCCTGCTCTAGAAGTCTAGACTTCCCCTCCCCACTACCCTGCTCTAAAAGTCTAGACTTCCCCTCCCCACTACCCTGCTCTAGAAGTCTAGACTTCCCCTCCCCACTACCCTACTCCAGAAGTCTAGACTTCCCCTCCCCACTACTCTACTCCAGAAGTCTAGACTTCCCCACCCCACTACCCTGCTCTAGAAGCCTAGACTTCCCCTCCCCACTACCCTACTCTAGAAGTCTAGACTTCCCCTCCCCACTACCCTGCTCTAGAAGTCTAGACTTCCCCTCCCCACTACCCTACTCTAGAAGTCTAGACTTCCCTTTCCCACTACCCTACTCTAGAAGTCTAGACTTCCCCTCCCCACTACCCTACTCTAGAAGTCTAGACTTCCCTTCCCACTACCCTACTCTAGAAGTCTAGACTTCCCCTCCCCACTACTCTACTCTAGAAGTCTAGACTACCTCTCCCCACTACCCTACTCTAGAAGTCTAGACTTCCCCTCCCCACTACCCTACTCTAGAAGTCTAGACTTCCCCTCCCCACTACTCTACTCTAGAAGTCTAGACTTCCCCTCCCCACTACCATACTCTAGAAGTCTAGACTTCCCCTCCCCACTACTCTACTCCAGAAGTCTAGACTTCCCCACCCGACTACCCTGCTCTAGAAGCCTAGACTTCCCCTCCCCACTACCCTACTCTAGAAGTCTAGACTTCCCCTCCCCACTAACCTGCTCTAGAAGTCTAGACTTCCCCTCCCCACTACCCTACTCTAGAAGTCTAGACTTCCCTTTCCCACTACCCTACTCTAGAAGTCTAGACTTCCCCTCCCCACTACCCTGCTCTAGAAGTCTAGACTTCCCCTCCCCACTACCCTACTCTAGAAGTCTAGACTTCCCTTCCCACTACCCTACTCTAGAAGTCTAGACTTCCCCTCCCCACTACCTTACTCTAGAAGTCTAGACTTCCCCTCCCCACTACTCTACTCTAGAAGTCTAGACTACCCCTCCCCACTACCCTACTCTAGAATAGAAGTCTAGACTTCCCCTCCCCACTACCCTACTCTAGAAGTCTAGACTTCCCCTCCCCACTACTCTACTCTAGAAGTCTAGACTTCCCCTCCCCACTACCATACTCTAGAAATCTAGACTTCCCCTCCCCACTACGCTACTCTAGAAGTCTAGACTTCCCCTCCCCACTACCCTACTCTAGAAGTCTAGACTTCCCCTCCCCACTACCATACTCTAGAAATCTAGACTTTCCCTCCCCACTACGCTACTCTAGAAGTCTAGACTTCCTCTCCCCACTACCATACTCTAGAAATCTAGACTTCCCCTCCCCACTACGCTACTCTAGAAGTCTAGACTTCCCCTCCCCACTACCCTACTCTAGAAGTCTAGACTTCCCCTCCCCACTACTCTACTCCAGAAGTCTAGACTTCCCCTCCCCACTACCCTACTCTAGAAGTCTAGACTTCCCCTCCCCACTACCCTACTCTAGAAGTCTAGACTTCCCCTCCCCACTACTCTACTCTAGAAGTCTAGACTTCCCCTCCCCACTACCCTACTCTAGAAGTCTAGACTTCCCCTCCCCACTACGCTACTCTAGAAGTCTAGACTTCCCCTCCCCACTACTCTACTCTAGAAGTCTAGACTTCCCCTCCCCACTACTCTACTCTAGAAGTCTAGACTTCCCCTCCCCACTACCATACTCTAGAAGTCTAGACTTCCCCTCCCCACTACGCTACTCTAGAAGTCTAGACTTCCCCTCCCCACTACTCTACTCCAGAAGTCTAGACTTCCCCTCCCCACTACCCTACTCTAGAAGTCTAGACTTCCCCTCCCCACTACCCTACTCTAGAAGTCTAGACTTCCCCTCCCCACTACTCTACTCTAGAAGTCTAGACTTCCCCTCCCCACTACCCTACTCTAGAAGTCTAGACTTCCCCTCCCCACTACCCTACTCTAGAAGTCTAGACTTCCCCTCCCCACTACTCTACTCTAGAAGTCTAGACTTCCCCTCCCCACTACTCTACTCTAGAAGTCTAGACTTCCCCTCCCCACTACCCTACTCTAGAAGTCTAGACTTCCCCTCCCCACTACGCTACTCTAGAAGTCTAGACTTCCCCTCCCCACTACTCTACTCTAGAAGTCTAGACTTCCCCTCCCCACTACTCTACTCTAGAAGTCTAGACTTCCCCTCCCCACTACCATACTCTAGAAGTCTAGACTTCCCCTCCCCACTACGCTACTCTAGAAGTCTAGACTTCCCCTCCCCACTACTCTACTCCAGAAGTCTAGACTTCCCCTCCCCACTACCCTACTCTAGAAGTCTAGACTTCCCCTCCCCACTACCCTACTCTAGAAGTCTAGACTTCCCCTCCCCACTACTCTACTCTAGAAGTCTAGACTTCCCCTCCCCACTACCCTACTCTAGAAGTCTAGACTTCCCCTCCCCACTACCCTACTCTAGAAGTCTAGACTTCCCCTCCCCACTACTCTACTCCAGAAGTCTAGACTTCCCCTCCCCACTACCCTACTCTAGAAGTCTAGACTTCCCCTCCCCACTACCCTACTCCAGAAGTCTAGACTTCCCCTCCCCACTACTCTACTCCAGAAGTCTAGACTTCCCCTCCCCACTACCCTACTCTAGAAGTCTAGACTTCCCCTCCCCACTACCCTACTCTAGAAGTCTAGACTTCCCCTCCCCACTACCATACTCTAGAAGTCTAGACTTCCCCTCCCCACTACCGTACTCTAGAAATATTTACCAGCACCTACTTTACCCAGGCCAATGGCACAGCTGATGTTCCATCCTGGGCTCTACACCCCCCACACCTCCTTCAGACCATAGGAGGTCCCCACACAGGCTGCTTCTTCACAACTCCTTAGCTTAGTTTTTTTGTTGCTGTCATTGCTCTTCTGTTTTTGTCTTCAGTGGTTTATTTTGAGACACTAGCAAACATGCAGAAAGCACAATGTACTCCAGATGTCTTTCCCAGAGACAACACAGCTCCACTGTCTCAGGGGTGTCTCTAGGTCAGATTTCTGCATGGACCCCTGGGTTCTCATTCCATTCTTCTCCCAGGCCCTGTCCCTCAGTCTGCCCCTGCTTAAAATCACACTCACCTAGGAAACATTTCTGTACCTCAGTGTCCTTGCTTCATTGTAGTTACACCAAGGACATCCATCTATACCTGAAAGGAAGGCACTGACCACAACCCACAGGGATGCCCTGCTGTGTGGCAACTTCAACCATCATGGCAGGCTTGAATGTAGTGACAGAGGACCCATGTGAGAGCCTCTACACACCTCCTGACCATGGTGAACCCAGATGAGATCCTCTACACACCTCCTGATCATGGTGAACCCAGATGAGAACCTCTACACACCTCCTGACCATGGTGAACCCAGATGAGATCCTCTACACACCTCCTGACCATGGTGAACCCAGATGAGAACCTCTACACACCTCCTGACCATGGTGAACCCAGATGAGAACCTCTACACACCTCCTGACCATGGTGAACCCAGATGAGATCCTCTACACACCTCCTGACCATGGTGAACCCAGATGAGATCCTCTACACACCTCCTGATCATGGTGAACCCAGATCAGATCCTCTACACACCTCCTGACCATGGTGAACCCAGATGAGATCCTCTACACACCTCCTGACCATGGTGAACCCAGATGAGATCCTCTACACACCTCCTGACCATGGTGAACCCAGATGAGATCCTCTACACACCTCCTGACCATGGTGAACCCAGATGAGATCATCTACACACCTCCTGATCATGGTGAACCCAGGAGAGAGCCACTACACACCTCCTGACCATGGTGAACCCAGATGAGATCCTCTACACACCTCCTGACCATGGTGAACCCAGGAGAGAGCCACTACACACCTCCTGACCATGGTGAACCCAGATGAGATCCTCTACACACCTCCTGACCATGGTGAACCCAGATGAGATCCTCTACACACCTCCTGACCATGGTGAACCCAGATGAGATCCTCTACACACCTCCTGACCATGGTGAATCCAGATGAGACCCTCTACACACCTCCTGATCATGGTGAACCCAGATGAGATCCTCTACACACCTCCTGACCATGGTGAACCTAGATGAGATCCTCTACACACCTCCTGATCATGGTGAACCCAGATGAGATCCTCTACACACCTCCTGACCATGGTGAATCCAGATGAGATCCTCTACACACCTCCTGACCATGGTGACCCCAGATGAGATCCTCTACACACCTCCTGACCATGGTGAATCCAGATGAGAACCTCTACACACCTCCTGATCATGGTGAACCCAGATGAGATCCTCTACACACCTCCTGACCATGGTGAACCCAGATGAGAACCTCTACACACCTCCTGACCATGGTGAACCCAGATGAGATCCTCTACACACCTCCTGACCATGGTGAATCCAGATGAGAACCTCTACACACCTCCTGACCATGGTGAACCCAGATGAGAACCTCTACACACCTCCTGACCATGGTGAACCCAGATGAGATCCTCTACACACCTCCTGACCATGGTGAACCCAGATGAGATCCTCTACACACCTCCTGACCATGGTGAACCCAGATGAGATCCTCTACACACCTCCTGACCATGGTGAATCCAGATGAGACCCTCTACACACCTCCTGATCATGGTGAACCCAGATGAGATCCTCTACACACCTCCTGACCATGGTGAACCTAGATGAGATCCTCTACACACCTCCTGATCATGGTGAACCCAGATGAGATCCTCTACACACCTCCTGACCATGGTGAATCCAGATGAGATCCTCTACACACCTCCTGACCATGGTGAACCCAGATGAGATCCTCTACACACCTCCTGACCATGGTGAATCCAGATGAGAACCTCTACACACCTCCTGATCATGGTGAACCCAGATGAGATCCTCTACACACCTCCTGACCATGGTGAACCCAGATGAGAACCTCTACACACCTCCTGACCATGGTGAACCCAGATGAGATCCTCTACACACCTCCTGACCATGGTGAACCCAGATGAGAACCTCTACACACCTCCTGACCATGGTGAACCCAGATGAGAACCTCTACACACCTCCTGACCATGGTGAACCCAGATGAGATCCTCTACACACCTCCTGACCATGGTGAACCCAGATGAGATCCTCTACACACCTCCTGACCATGGTGAACCCAGATGAGATCCTCTACACACCTCCTGACCATGGTGAACCCAGATGAGATCCTCTACACACCTCCTGACCATGGTGAACCCAGATGAGATCCTCTACACACCTCCTGACCATGGTGAACCCAGATGAGATCCTCTACACACCTCCTGACCATGGTGAACCCAGATGAGATCCTCTACACACCTCCTGATCATGGTGAACCCAGATGAGACCCTCTACACACCTCCTGATCATGGTGAACCCAGATGAGACCCTCTACACACCTCCTGACCATGGTGAACCCAGATGAGATCCTCTACACACCTCCTGACCATGGTGAACCCAGATGAGACCCTCTACACACCTCCTGACCATGGTGAACCCAGATGAGATCCTCTACACACCTCCTGACCATGGTGAACCCAGATGAGATCCTGTACACACCTCCTGACCATGGTGAACCCAGATGAGATCCTCTACACACCTCCTGACCATGGTGAACCCAGATGAGATCCTCTACACACCTCCTGACCATGGTGAACCCAGATGAGATCCTCTACACACCTCCTGACCATGGTGAACCCAGATGAGATCCTCTACACACCTCCAGATCATGGTGAACCCAGATGAGAGCCTCTACACACCTCCTGACCATGGTGAACCCAGATGAGATCCTCTACACACCTCCTGACCATGGTGAATCCAGATGAGATCCTCTACACACCTCCTGACCATGGTGACCCCAGATGAGATCCTCTACACACCTCCTGACCATGGTGAACCCAGATGAGATCCTCTACACACCTCCTGACCATGGTGAACCCAGATGAGATCCTCTACACACCTCCTGACCATGGTGAACCCAGATGAGATCCTCTACACACCTCCTGACCATGGTGAACCCAGATGAGATCCTCTACACACCTCCTGACCATGGTGAACCCAGATGAGATCCTCTACACACCTCCTGACCATGGTGACCCCAGGGGAGATCCTCTACACACCTCCTGACCATGGTGAACCCAGATGAGATCCTCTACACACCTCCTGACCATGGTGACCCAGGGGAGATCCTCTACACACCTCCTGACCATGGTGAACCCAGATGAGATCCTCTACACACCTCCTGACCATGGTGAACCCAGATGAGATCCTCTACACACCTCCTGACCATGGTGAACCCAGATGAGATCCTCTACACACCTCCTGACCATGGTGACCCCAGGGGAGATCCTCTACACACCTCCTGACCATGGTGAACCCAGGGGAGAGCCACTACACACCTCCTGACCATGGTGACCCCGGGGGAGAGTCTCTACACCCCTCCTGACCATGGTGAACCCAGGGGAGAGCCTCTACACACCTCCTGACCATGGTGACCCCAGATGAGATCCTCTACACACCTCCTGACCATGGTGACTCCAGGGGAGATCCTCTACACACCTCCTGACCATGGTGAACCCAGGGGAGAGCCACTACACACCTCCTGACCATGGTGACCACGGGGGAGAGTCTCTACACCCCTCCTGACCATGGTGACCCCGGGGGAGAGCCTCTGCACCCCTCCTGACCATGGTGACCCCGGGGGAGAGCCTGTGGACACCCACAGCTAAGACCCTGCACATACCCTACCTTGGAAGAAGCTCTTCACCCTGAGGTAACTGACGCTGAGGCGAAGGACAGAAAGCTTGTCCAGCTTGGCGATGATGTCCGGTGGGAGGGGCAGCAGGCTGGCCAGGTGGTCCAGCTCGGCATTGAGACGGTCTCGGTGCCGTTTGGAAGGGTTGGACTTCTCAGCACCCATGGCAGGCTTCCTAGGGGGAGAAGATCTAGGTTAAACCACAAGTTCCTCAGCAGGAGGCAGTGGGCCAGGACTGGAATTCTGTCCTACGAGGTGTTCTTTCCAGGGCCCTTCAAGTGGCTGCAAGATAGGAAGTATTGGGCATGAAAACTTTTTTTTATTATTGCCAACGATGAATACTTTAGAATCAACAAACCACATGGTTTACTACAGCTGGGAACTCATGAGGCACCCAATAAAAAAACACCTCATAACTAACCACACCTGGATAAAGGACACCTCGGAACCGACCACACCTGGATAAAGGACACCACGGAACTGACCACACCTGGATAAAGGACACCTCGGAACCGACCACACCTGGATAAAGGACACCTCAGAACTGACCACACCTGGATAAAGGATACCTCAGAACTGACCACACCTGGATCAAGGACACCTCAGAACTGACCACACCTGGATAAAGGATACCTCAGAACTGACCACACCTGGATCAAGGACACCTCGGAACCGACCACACCTGGATCAAGGACACCTCAGAACTGACCACACCTGGATAAAGGATACCTCAGAACTGACCACACCTGGATAAAGGACACCTCATAACTGACCACAACTGGATCAAGGACACCTCATAACTGACCACACCTGGGTAAAGGACACCTCATAACTGATCACACCTGGATCAAGGACACCTCATAACTGACCACACCTGGATAAAGGACACCTCATAACTGACCACACCTGGATCAAGGACACCTCATAACTGATCACACCTGGATCAAGGACACCTCATAACTGACCACACCTGGATCAAGGACACCTCATAACTGACCACACCTTGATAAAGGACACCTCATAACTGACCACACCTGGATCAAGGACACCTCATACCTGACCACACCTGGATCAAGGACACCTCATAACTGACCACACCTGGATCAAGGACACCTCAGAACTGACCACACCTGAATAAAGGCCACCTCAGAACTGACCACACCTGGATAAAGGACACCTCATATCTGACCATACCTGGATCAAGGACACCTCAGAACTGACCACACCTTGATAAAGGACACCTCATAACTGACCACACCTGGATCAAGGACACCTCATAACTGACCACACCTGGATAAAGGACACCTCATAACTGACCATACCTGGATCAAGGACACCTCATAACTGACCACACCTTGATAAAGGACACCTCATAACTGACCATACCTGGATCAAGGACACCTCATAACTGACCACACCTTGATAAAGGACACCTCATAACTGACCACACCTGGATCAAGGACACCTCATAACTGACCACACCTGGATCAAGGACACCTCATAACTGATCACACCTGGATCAAGGACACCTCATAACTGACCACACCTGGATCAAGGACACCTCATAACTGACCACACCTTGATAAAGGACACCTCATAACTGACCACACCTGGATCAAGGACACCTCATACCTGACCACACCTGGATCAAGGACACCTCATAACTGACCACACCTGGATAAAGGACACCTCATACCTGACCACACCTGGATCAAGGACACCTCAGAACTGATCACACCTGTATGAAGGAGTCCTCAGAACTGATCATACACGATGCTGATAAACCAGTTCCCAGAACAATCAATACACAACGGTAAAATGACATCGACCTGGCACCTGGCATCATACAATGTTAAAGAAAACGCATTCATTAGCATAATACAGTGAAACCAGCATGAGATTGGGAGAATGTCATAACAAGTTGATAAATTCAATGTGGCTGAGACTAGAAAGACTGACTGTCCAAGAACCCTAATACACAGCATTCCTGGTAATCTAAGATGAAGAGGCTGTCTTAGGAGCACAGTTTGAGGGTTTTGGAAGTTAAACATACTATCTGACCAAGAAATCACACACGTAGGCATATTCTCAAGAGGAATGGAAGCACCTGACCATACAAAGACATCCATAGCATTCCTAAGCAGAAAACAAGCTCAGTGTATCTCCCAAAGCCAAACTCCACAGTCACAGGAAATAATGCAGAGAAGGAAACTTTCAAAGTGACAGAAATGTTTGAAATATCTACTCTGGTAATTGCTTCACAGGGGAAAAGCCACTGGCCTGGACACACTTCTATTCAACTGAAAGTTGTATTTCAGTTATAGTCCAATAAAGGAAAAATGAAAAGAGTCCAAAGCTCTGACTCTCTGAGGACCTGCAGACACACTGTTAGTAAGGGTTGACAGACCTTGGGGATGGAGGGCGGAACATCATCAATGTGTTGGTAGAGGAAGCTGTGAATGCTCAACACCAAGGACACCCATAGGACATGGAGCTGGGGTGTACTCTGCCCCCATGTCCTGGGAGCTGCTGGGAGCCAGTGCACCAAGTGCCACTGCAATCTCACTGCTGTGCCCTCAGCCTCTTTCTCTTCCATGCAGCATACACAGATGCCGACTCAACACACTCCAAGTGAGGATGTGGGCACAGCTGACTCACAGCCCACAGGGGCAGGGTGGACAGAGCTGGCTGGGAGGGAGCTCTGCCCTGGGGGCTACAGGTGGGCTGCAGAGCATGGGCAGAGGCCCTCACAGAGACTGGGGACAACAAGGCTTGGACAAGTCAGCTCTGGCTGGCCAGGTGGTACAACCTTGCTTTGATACCTGCACACATGCACACACAGCCAGGGTCAGTGCCTGAAAACCATGGTGATGGCTGCAGTTGGACGTGATCTGAGTGTATCCTCCGGTGCTGGTGGAGGAATGGGCTCTGGTCAGGAGCAGGGGCAGGTGTCTGCATGGTCTGCTGTCCTCAGAAGGGAGGACTATGGTTAGAAGTGAGGGTCAGTTAGTACCCCAGACAGTGATGTAAAAGAGCAAGACTGGCCTCCAGTACAGGGGACCCACTCCCCATGACATGACAGGATGTCATGGTATGGCACAGGCCAGCCTTCCTCACTAGAGGAAGGCTCAAAATGTGAGCTGAACAAATGACTTTCCTTAAGACTACACTTGAGCCTGTTCTTTCACTACATTAAATAAAATAGGCAGGTATATGACTGTCTTTCATTGCCCCAAATTAACATTTTAAATTTCAAATCAGGGGAGAAAAACTGAGCATTCAATAAATGTGTTGAATCAATTGGAAGGCATGGTAGGGAGAGTACTGGAATGTGATTGCGCTTAATCTACAGCCTACATCAGGGAAACTGCCCAGTGCACGAAGTCTTAAATCAGAAGTAGTCATGTTGATACCTGTAATCCCAGAACTTGGGATGCTGGGAGGATCATAAATTCAAAGCCAACTGGGCTACCTGGCAGGGTCCCATCTCAAGAAAAGTAAAAGTTTTTAGTGGGCTAGGGTAGTGGGAGTGCTTGCCTGAATCCTGGGGTTATATCGCTAACACTTAAAAAAAATAGTAGGTTAGAAGTCAGGCCGCTGTGTCTCATGCCTATAATCCTTGCTACTTAGGAAGCTGAGATCTGGCAGGTAGCTACTTAAGGCCATCCAGAAAGAAGATTCTGTGAGATTCCATTTCAAAAATAGCCATCAAAAAGCTGATCTGGAGGTGTGGTTCCAGTGGTAGAGTGCCTGCTGTGAGCAAGTAAGCCAAATGAGAGCAAAAGGCGTTGAGTTCAAACCAAAACCAGGAAAAAATGCAATGACAAAATCTGCTTGTAATCATGATGCAAAGGAAAAGATCTATAAATTCAACTAAAAGTTGAAGTTTTCCTTCCACATGGCAAAGAATATTACAAAAAAATTCAAACTGGAGAAAAGTATTTGAAGCTTTCCTCTAGGGTTGGGGTCTTTTTTAGTACCCAGCAAACTCCTGCCACAAACAAGCACCAAGAACAGAAAACGCTTATCCTGCAGGAAAATGAGCAAAAGTTATCTGAGAATTCACAGAAAATGGATTTTAAATTAAAACCTTGAGATTTAGAAAATACCACATGCCATGGAATGGAGGAAGAAATGTGAAATGTGAGGCCACTTGGGGCATCCAGAATTCTAAGTGCACCTGAGAGCAGCTCTGCTCGTAGGCATTTATGAGCTTTGGGATGGGGTGTGATTCTAACTCTTCATGAAAACATGTACCCCATGCCTGTCTCCATGAAAATCTATATCTCACGTCAGTCTCAGGAAACTGGCAGCAAACAACGGCCTCAGCCACCATGTCATATACCCATGTTCCCAAGTCTCCAGGACAGGCAGAAGGGTCGGGGTGCTGTTGAGTAGGCTGTGGTTCTAACACGGATCCCGTGCTGACCCAGGCTGGGAGGCACATACCCCAGCTGCAGCCAGAGAAGCCGGGAAGCAGGCCACATGGTGGCCATGTGCACACACACAAGCATGTGCACAGAGAAGGAAGAAGCATACACAGTGCCCACCTGCTGCTAATCCTTACGGGCCCTCTCAGGACCAGTTCACAAGGCATCAGAGATGACATGTCCCCAGGCAGGGAAGCTACAGCTTCTGAGACATGCGTCAGGTAAATATCCACAACTAAAAGAAATTTTCAGGGCCAGGAGTTTGGTAGAGCACTTGCCTAGCATGCATGAAAACCCGGGTTCTATTCCTCAATACCATATACACAGAAAAAGCACTAAATTGTGCTGTGGCTCAAGTGGTAGAGCACTAGCTTCAAGAAAGCTCAAGCCCCAGGAGTAACTAAAATAAATAGAAATTTTCTGGGCCTAAAAAACAGCCTCAGGCTTTTGAACTGGAATAAAAATAAGCAAAAACAAAATGTAGGTTGGAATGTGGCTTTGTGGTAGAGTGCTTGCCTAGAATTCATGAAGCCCTGGGTTCAATTCCTCAGTACCACATAGACAGATAAGACTGGAAGTGGCTCTGTGGCTCAAAGTGGTAGCCTTGAGCACAAAGAGGCTCAGGTACAGAGCCCAGGCCCTGATTTTAAGCCCCAGGACCAGCAAAAAAAAATGCAGCTCTTGGGCCGGGAGTTTGGCCTAGTGGTTAACATGCTTGCCTAGCATGCATGAAGACCCGGGTTCAATTCCTCGGTACCACATACATAGAAAAAAGCCGGAAGTGGTGCTGAGGCTCAAGTGGTACAGCTCTAGCCTTGAGAAAGTCCAAGGACAGTGCTCAGGCCCTGAGCTCAAGCCCAGGACTGGCAAAAAAAAAAAAAAGAAAAAAGAAAAAAAAATGCAGCTCTTATTTTCCTACAGTGCCAGCCACTACTGGATTTGAGCCAAGTGGCAAAGTTATTTTCTTTTCTTATTAAAGGTGATCAGTTTATTGCCTAAATAGACCTCTGCCATAGAGAGTCACATCTTCACACTTTGCACCCAGGAGTCCTGTCCTCACTGCATCTATCTCTGTCCTCAGGCACTGCATCCTACGGCTAGACCACTGTGAGTTTCTTATCCATAGCCCATGTCTAGCCCACCACCAGCCCCTTGTCTGCAGCCCCACAGCTTGAGAAACCCCACCTTCACACAATCACCTAGGGCCAAACCACACCCAAAGCCCAGGGCAACCTCAGCTTCATGCTCTCAGTGCTTGTGGAATCTACCCAGCTATATCACACAGCTGTGTCACACACACACACCTCTCTCTCTCTCTCTCTCTCTCTCTCTCTCTCTCTCTCTCTCTCTCTCTCTCTCTCTCTTTCTCTCTCTCTCTTTCACACACACACAGACACACAGACACACAGACACACACAACCAGTCCCCAGCTAGCAGACACTGGTACAGCTAGCAGACACTGGTAGAAGACTCTGTATGGAGAGTGAGAGAGGTGGCTGTGGGTCTCCAGATGAAGCTGTTCTCTAACTGCCTAAAACTCCCGCTCACAGAATTCCACTAACAGAGAAGGAAAGAGCTCACACGGGCTACCCCAGGGCATGCGGAGGGGCTGTGGACAGGCTCCCTGAGCCCTGGATTTCTACCATGGTGCTCCAGAGATCTTGGGTGGGAAGGACAAGGACCCTCCTTGTGAAGTGTATCTCAGCATCCCGTCACCCTGAGCAGGGTCTCCTCTACTTAGGGGAAGAAAGTGTACACCACAGAGTGGCTTGTTCCACAGAGTGGCAACCCTCAGCCCAGCCCATCCTCGGTGTCGAAGCTGCCCAGGGCAAGTCTGTTGCTAAAGAAAGCTTGTGAGAGACTGACATTGCACCAACGCCTGAGGACCCTGAGATGTCAGCCACAAAGCCTCCCCAAAGCCTCTCCTATGCTTCACAGCACCTCCCGTGGGAAGACCCAGCATGAGTTACCGCTTCTGAACAGGCTTCCTCCTCTTCCTGCCAGCATAGGTACATTCTCCCGGGGGGACCATCCTCACCAGCCCTACAACAAGAAAGAGGGCCTTGGTTACGTGATGGGACCCCATGCACTGTCTGAGTGACTGCTAGTGTTCCAAATGCAGGAAGACCAGCCCCCTCCCAATCCGCAACACCACTCATGTGTGAGAGCCACTCACACCTCCATCACCTCCAGCAAGGCCACCATGCAGATGCCTGGAATAGGACACAGAGGGCCGAGCCCAGGAAGCCATCAGAGCTGCCGCAGGCCCCACAGCACCACCGCGGGGAGGCAGGTGGAGGCAGGCTCCCCAGGCCCCACTGCGGTCTGCACTGCCACCACGAGCTCCTCTCCACAGCGAAACACTTTCCTCTCAGCCCTGGGCCCTGGGCTACCACTGTGGCCACCAACTCACAGCCACAGGAAACCAGTCCCAGGATCCTTTGTGGAGCTGGCGCAGCAGGGAACCCGGAGGGGGGCCCAGGATCCATCCCCGAAGCTGTTCGTCTGCCCTCCCGTGTCAGACATGGATTATTCCCATCACAGAACCTTGACTTTTCCAGCAGAGAGAATATCTGAGCCTCACACACTACTTCCAGATGCTGCACAACAAGAACGCAGGCTCTGAGCCAGCAGTCTTGAGAAGACAATGGGTCCCTCACCTGATCATGTGTGTCCTATCTGCACAGGCAAACACACAGCAAATTTTTATCTAAGTGTGTAATGGACCCACTTGGGATCTAAAAACATGGGAAGCTGGGTGCCAGTGGCTCACCCCTGCCATCCTAGTTCTTCAGGAGGCTAGGATCTGAAGATCACAGTTCCAGGCCAGCCCAGGAGAAAATTCTCCATGAGACCCCTTATCTCCAGTGAACCACCAGGAAATCAGAAGTGGAGCTATATAGTGCTCAAAGGAGTAGAGTGCTAGCCTTGAGCAAAAGAGCTCAGGGACAGCATCCAGGCCCTGAGTTCAAGCCCCATGACTGACAAATACATACAAATGTACCTACACGCATGCATGCATGCATACATACATAGGCAGAGAAAACACAGAGGAATGCCCTAGCCAGATGACTATAGTAGTAGAGTAAGTTTCAAAGAGGCTGAAGAACAAGAGATGGTAACTAAGTTGTTACACAGTAACTATGTGGTTCATCTTCTGAGAAGACAGGATAGTCCTAAATAGAGCAACATAGCATCAAAATGTATGAAGCAAAAGCTAATACATATGAAAAAAAATTCATCGAGACATTGTCATTCCATGATAGAACAGGTAAATAAGATATCAGCAAGAATATGGGATATGCAGACCATCCAGGGAGCGGAGGTGGTGACAGATCCCGCCTTACAACCACAGCATGTATGTACTGTGCACACAGACAGCAGAAACCACAACTGGGAAATCCCCAAATATGTTGAAAGCAATGCACTTCTAAGTAACTACAAGTCAAAGAGAATAAAATGATATCTTTTAAATATTCCAAGGTGAATACAAATACAAAGATTTAAAACTTTGTAAGGTGCAAAATTCAGTGTTTACCAGGGAGAAAAGTCACAAGCACATAAGCTTTCAAATGAAGGAACTCTAAGAAGAGAAAATAGACTCAAATCACGAAGAAGAGTGGAAGCTGGTTGTTTATGCCTAAAATCTAAGCTGCTCAGCAACTGAGATCCAGAAGATCTTGATTCAAGCCAGTCTGAGCAGTCCATAATATTCCATCCCCAAAATAACCAGCAAAAAGCAGGACTGGAAATGTGACTGTCAGCCAAATGAGAAAGCCAAGCAATACAGCATAAGGCCCTGAGTTTGAACCCCGCTACTGCCAAAGGAAAGGGGGGCAAGGAGAAGGGTAGAAATAGAGCCAAAAAGTTGTGAAGCTTTAAACATGAAAATAAAGAAAAATGAAAGAATCCAAAAGGTGGTTTCTTAAAAACATTAAACAAAATGAGAAAAGCTTTGTCCAAGAAACTGAGAAGACACAAGTTAGTAGAATTAGGAAGGAGAGAGGTTTCATCAGCAATTCCACAGACAATAGAGAGAACACGTCTGTGAACTGAATTGTGTTTGCCACATTTACATGTGGGAAACAGAGCCTGTGGGGAGGGAACCAAGGAAATAAAGTCGGTTGACAGAATCCTGATGAGACAGACTGTCTTAGGAGAGGAATAAAATCCGCAGGGCTCTCCTGACCCTGGCTCAGAATACAGAGAGGACAAGGCCGCCCAGCCACGAAGGCTTCTCATCAGAAACCAACCAGGTGGAGCCTTGATCTTCAACTCCTGACCTCCAGAGCTGTGAGAGACAAATGCCGCTGGGCAAGCTGTCCAGTCTTCATTGCTATGATGGCCTAAGTCCATAAGACAAATAACGTCCTCATAAATTCAACAAGCTAAGTTAAATGGAACAGTTTCCCAGTCTATCAAAACTCGTTCAAGGAAAATCAGATAACCTAGATAGTCCTGTATTCCAACAAAGGAAAACCCAGTCCCACAATGACAGAGTCTAACAATTAAAAAAAGTAAGACCAACTTCACTATCTCTGGAAGAAAGAAAGAAACAAATGAAACATTTAATTCATGTGTGAGTTCAGTATTGTTCAGATATCAAGACAAAGATATGATAAGAAAACGAAGTTCCAGATCAACAACCCTCATGAGCATTCCCTTAATGGAATATTAGCACTAGGAGTCCACAAATATACAAAGAGGGTTATATATCACAACCATAAAGCATGATTTATCCAAGAAATTCAGGGGTGCTTCAATACTAAGAATTAATCCTTTATTATGTTAATATACTAATAAAATACATATAACCATCTCAATACACACAACACATGATTTGGTGAAATCCAAACCCACTTACCATAATTAAAAATGGTCATCAAAGTAACAATAGAAGAGAATTTAGTAAAGGGTATCTATAAGATGATGAAAGATTGAAACTGCTCTGAGGTCAGGAACAAAACAAAGATGTCTTAGTTCTTAACTCCTATCCCACATCATACTTCCATAGTAGTCAGGGCAAAACAGTAAGAAAAATAAATGTAAGTCACAAAGTATGGAAAGGAAGGAACCAAATTCTATTTGTTCACATACCACATCATGTACATGTAGAAAATAACAAAAATACTTTTTGTGTGTGTGCCAGCCCTGGGTCTTGAGCACTGCCCTTGGGCTTTCTCAAGACTGGAGCTCTACCTCCACTTCTGTTTTTTTCTGCACATGTGGTACTGAGGAATCGAACCTGGGTCTTTGTACATGCTAGGCAAGCACTCTACCTCTAGGCCACACTCCCGGACCAAGGACAGTGCTCAAGCCCTAGGTTCAAGCCCCAGGACTGGAAGGAAAAGGCTAGACTTAAGGGAGGTGTGGCTCAAATGGTAGAATGTCAACCATAAAGGAGAAAGCAGAGCTAGAGCACAAGGCCTTGAATTGAAGCCCAGTATTGGCACAAAAAGAAACAGGGACATGCCTGAAACCCAAGCTTCTATATCTCATCAAAATATCTTTTAAACACAGAGGTAAGATTAAGTGTTTTGGGAAATACTAAAGCTGAGAGGCTGCACTGCCAGCCGATCCATACCATGAGGAAAAATACTAAAGGAAATCTTCATGCAAAGGAAAATGGCAGCATGGACCCCAAAAATGGACAAGAGGCACTAGAAATAGTAACTATACTGGCATGGATGCAAGGGATTTTTATTATTATTTAAATACTTTAAAGACAATTGGCTGCTTAAACAAAAAGATAGTGTATTATCCAGTTTATTGCATGAGGACCTTGAAGACGAGCAGGGGGAACACTCCCAAAGAAGTGGCCCTGTAGAACGGGTTCCATTTTCTCATTTGCTGCTCTGGGCTCTACATCACACTCTTCCTCGCCTGCTCTGCAGGAAAGGGTTGAACCCTTGAGCATGTCTCAGAGTGAGCATGATGTCCTGCCAGGAAATGGTGCCCAGTAGACTCTGGGGGAGGAAGCGATTTCTTCTGTCCCAGACTGATTTTGCTTTTAGTTTCTGCTCAGCACTGCAAAGGCCAGAAAACTCAGCCATCTCCTCTGCCATCCAGTGGGCTGAATCTGACACCAGCTTTGAGAAGGAGTCCCTTTAGGCTCCCTCCATTCACACTGCTTTCTGAGTTCCCTTGATATCACTTTTACTCTACTCTTATGATTAAACAGTTTTTAATATCAGCTTCTCAATTCAAATAAAAATGGAGTTAAAAACAGACTCAAGGTCACCTATTTAACACTAAAATGGTAATATTTTATCATAAGCAGGGAGAGCAGTAGAGTCTAAATGGCCTGGGCTGACAAAGTGAAATGATCAAACGAATTGAATTTGCTATTTGTGCTGGCTGAAGAAGAAAATAGATTCATTATAAAATTCTCTTTACTTAAGTAAAACATTTTAAATTTTTCTGAATAAAATGTGTAGGAGCTAGGCATGGTACAATATAACTGTAATTCCAATGCAGGGCAGGCTGAGGCTAGAAGACTGAGTTCAAGGTCAGTCTGGGCTACATAGGAGAATCTGTCTTTAAACAAATATGTGGGTTTGATAGCCAGGAGTTTGGCCTAGTGGTTAAAGTGCTTGCCTAGCATGCACGAAGTCCCAGGTTCAATTCCTCAGTACCACATACATAGAAAAAGCTGGAAGCGGTGCTGTGGCTCAAGTGGTAGAGCTCCAGCCTTGAGAAAGTCCAAGGACAGTGCTCAGGCTCTGAATTCAAGCCCAGGACTGGCAAAAAAAAAGTAGGTTTGTTTAAAGCATTAAGAAAAGAGGAAATGTGGCCCATGAATGGTCATACCCTGGTCAGTTGATTTTTTAACCAGGGCTCCAAGACACTCACTGGGGAAAAAGCAGTTTCTTCAACAAATGATGATGCGAAAAATGGATATTCACAGCCCAAAGAACAAGTTGGGTGCTACCTCATTCTACATAAAAAAACAACTCGTAAAGTTAGACCCTACTTCATAATACATTACAAAATATAACTCAATATTGAGACGAAGCCGGGCGCCGGTGGCTCACGCCTGTAATCTTAGCTACTCAGGAGACTGAAATCTGAGAATTGAGGTTCAAAGCCAGTCCAGGCACAAAAAGTCCACAAGACTCTTATCTCCAGTGAATCACCAAAAGAACTAGAAGTAGCCCTGTGGCTTAAGTGGTAGAGCACTAGCCTTGAGCTGAAGAGCTCAGGGACAGCGCCTAGCCCAAGTTCAAGCTCCACTACCAACAACAACAAAAAATTGAGACCATAAATGTAAGTGCTAGCCAAGCATCAATGGCTCACATTTGTAATATTAGCTACTGAGGAGGCTGAGATCTGAGGGTCCTGGTTTGAAGTCAGCCCAAGCAGGAAACTCTACGAGATTCTTATCTCCAATTGAATCACATAAACGCTGGAAATGGCACTGTGGCTCAAGTGGTAGAGTACCAGCCTTGAGCAAAAGGAGCCCAGGGAGAGCACCCAGGCCCAGAGTTCAAGTTCCAGGCCCAGCAATAAATAAATAATAAATGTAAGACATAAAACTTAAAGATAAATCTTCATGGACTTTTTGTGATCTGGGTCATATTTTTTAAAAATTATATTATTATTTTACTATTTCTTTTTTTTTTTGCCAGTCCTGGGCTTGAGCTCAGGGCCTGAGCACTGTCCTTGGACTTTCTCAAGGCTAGAGCTCTACCACTTGAGCCTCAGCACCACTTCCGGCTTTTTTTTTCTATATGTGGTACCGAGGAATCAAACCCGGGTCTTCCTGCATGCCAGGCAAGCACTTTAACCACTAGGCCAAACTCCCGGCCCCTACTATTTCTTTTAATATCCTTTTTTGTTTTGTTTTGTTTTTTGGTTGTTTTTCCCAATCCTGGGCTTGAACTCAAGATCTGGGCACTGTCAGCCGGGTGTGGTGGCTCACACCTCTCATCCTAGCTACTCAGGAGGCTGAGATCCGAGGATCTCGGTTCAAAGCCAGCCCAGGCACTAAAGAATGTGAGACTTGTACCTCCAATTAATCACTAGAAAATGGGAAGTGCGGCTCTGGTTCAAGGGATAGGGCGGTAGCCTTGAGCAGGAGAGCTCAGGGACAGTGCCCAGGCCTAATGTTCAAGCACCATGACCCACACACAAAAAAATGCTTGCATACTAGGCCAGCATTCTACAACTAAGCCACATTCCCAGCCCTCTGGGTGATTATCTTAAATTTGCCACTCAAAGTACAAGTAACAAAAGAGAATATAGTTAACTTAGATTTTATTAAAATTAAAAACTTTGCTTTGAAGGGTACTCTTTTTTTTATTGTTATTATAAAGGTGATTATAGAAGTGTTATAGTACATTTCTTTTTGGACAATGTTACCCATTCTGACAGGTACTCTTAAAGTAAAAAGACAATACATCGAATGGAAGAAAACATTTGCAACTGATATATCTGGTGTGGGTCTAACTTCCAGAATATACAAAGAGCTCTTTACAATTCAGTGACTAAAAATATAAACAACCCAGTTAAAACATGGAAAAAAAGATCAGAATAGGTATTTTTCTTCTTTTATTATAAAATTTTTTAATTGTTTGGATAATGTATAGAGGGATTACAGTTACAATCGCCAGGTAGTAGGTGCATTACTTCTTTTTTTTTTTGCCAGCCTGGGGCTTGAACTTAGGGCCTGAGCACTGTCCTTGGGCTTTCCTCAAGGCTAGCACTCTACCACTGGAACCACAGCACCATCTCTGGCTTTTTCTATGTTTATGGTACCAAGGAATCGAACCCGGGTCTTTGTGCATGCTAGGCAAGAACTTTACCACTCAGCCAAACTCCTGGCCCCAGTACATTACTTCTTCCACATGTTTCAGAATAGGTATTTTTCTAAACATGGTATACATCATTAAGAAAATGAAAATTCGTTGGGCCAGTAGCTCACTCCTATAATCCTCAATACGTGGAAGGTTGAACATGAGAACAGGAGGGTCACAGTTTGAAGCCAGCCTAGGCCAAAAAGTTTGTGAGACTAAGCTGGACTTAGTGGCTTGTCATCTGAAATTTGGAGTATTGCTGATCTAGAAAAAGTCCTCAAGAACTGATCTCCACAGAGGGAAACTGAACAGAGTGACACATACCTGTGCTCTCAGTAACCAAGGAAACCCTAAGGTACCACTGGACTTGTCAGTGACTGCTTTTACTTTACATGACTTTTACCTCAGTAAAAAAGATATGTAAAAACAAATTTACATATTCATGTAAATGCAATTTCTGGCATGTGACCAATAAGAGAGATAATGGCTCGGTGAGCAGAAACCCGTGGGGGGAATGGAGGGGGGCAGGGAGGGCTAGCAGCAGCAGGGACTGGTGGGGTGAAGGCAGAAGGGATAATTCTGAAGAGGAGAACAAGAGAACAGGGGGAGACTGGCTGTGAGCTGGAGCAGGACACAAGTGAGGGAGGGGTGTGGATGAGGAGATGCTTCAGAAGGGAGCTGCTGAACCAGGGATGTCTGGGTGGCCACCCCATTCCACCTCCCAGCCATGTGCCTGCTCAGTGCCCTGCTCCAACAAACGAGGCTGGGCACGAATTGTCTGAAAGCCGGCATGCAGGACGGCCACAGGACTTCCAACTCCCAAGCCTCTCCCAGGCCCAGCCCTGGTCTAGGGGAGACACTTCCCAGCACCTCAGTGGGGTTAGGTACACCACACACTTACCAAGCCAGCCTCTGAGGCAAAGAAGGGGAAGGGGACGGAGCTGACCCGCAGGACCAGAAGACCCCTGTCCCTAGCACCTCCTTCCTGAGTGATTCTCATGATCAAAGGAGCTGGAGCCACGGTCAGGAGGGTGCTGGAGAGAGACCAGGAAGTGTCCTCCCCAGGGTCCCGTGCAGGAGGAGTGCCAAGAGCCCTGCTTCCTGCATCCCTCACTGGCTCTGGCTTGCAGGAAGAGCAAGATCTGGGTGTGTCGTGACCCTGCCCAGCCTCCTACACAGCCACTTGCCTGCTGGTGACCTCCACGGTTGGCCAGTACCACCACAAAGCCATGTTCTCAGGTGTTGCCAGCACAGTCCTAAAGCACAGGTTGGGGGAGGGGCACTAAGAACCATGTCACTGGAGGTGGACAAGGTCCACAGCCTCCCCTACACACTCTCCTAATAAGCTCTTGTGCTTTGGCTCCTGCCTTGTGTACTAAGCATGGCTGCCATGGGTGGGCAACAGCACTTCATAGCTTGTCTTGTGACCTTCTCGATGGGGTCAGGTCAGAGTCCCACAGACCCCTGGACCTGCTGACAGCGGCCCTTCCATGCCTTGGAGGCAGGGGGCGCTGCCTCTCAGATGAAGGCAGGCAAGAAGACCCTTCCCCGCTGTGTGCTCGGTGGCAGGGTCAAGGTCCCTCCTGCAGCTGGGATGGAGCTGGGGCCACAGGCCACGGAGCCCCACGTATCCCTCCTGGGCGAACCCTTTACGGCACAGGGAGGCTGCTCGGGTGGCTGTGGGCCTCCTGCCCACTGAGCAGTGACCTGACCTCATTTCTCCAGAAAACCTGGAGTTCTTCAAGAGGCAACAGTACTAGCTGTTCATTTTAGAAGACACAGATAAGCAGGAAAACGCAACTGACACACATTTCCAGGGAGAGCCCCTCCTCACCCCGGGGCAGCTGACCATTGTGTTCTTTCAACAAGCCATGCATAACCAATGACACGCCAACCCCACCAGCTCTAGACATGGCCCTCACCCACCTCAGCACCCTCTCTGTAAGAGGGGGCACAAATGATTACGCCCAGGAAGGCTGTTCAAGCTGAGCCGCCATGGTTCTGGGCACTCCAAAGATCCACCGCTTGTGACCTGGTAAGGATGGACGCCAAGCCCCAAGACCTTCCAGGTGGATGTGAGCCAGACCCTGCTGCCGTGGTCTCCTTCTGTGAGGCCCTGGCTGGATGAGGAAAGAGACACACCCAGGGCCTTGAGCTCAGGGAGGGGACATGCAGGGAGACACAGGCTCATGCATGTGTGTCTGGGCGCACACCTCCTGCTAGCCACTCATAGACTGGATCTGTGGCTCAAGCCTCCTCCTCTCCATGGTGATGACGGGGTGATGGGGTGGCCCCACAGGGGCAGGTCCCCTGAACTCAAATCCTGGAACCAGCTGGGAAACGGAGGCCAGAACTGGAGAAGGCCTGGACTGTTGGTCCAGAAAAGCCCCCAGGGCAGGACCTTGCCCACCAGGGGTCCAGGAGCAGCCCTGGGCAGGGAGCCAGGCCCCTGTCTCTCAGAGTTCTGGTCCCATCAGAGCTCCATGCCACTCTCAAAGCATCCCCGCTGTGGTTCTGCCCTCTCAAGGTGAAGCCTGGTTTCCTTAGCCAGGCAGGCTCCTGGAACCTGAATTCCCTCCGGAGCCGGCGCCCGGGCCCCGTGCTCCTCAGTGGCCATGGAGGCCCTCCCTTCCATCCCCACAGTGCTCTGGCCGAGGTGCCCTAGCCCCAGTGAGGGCTCTGCCAGTAAGTGTGTGAGACACTGTAGAGACCAGAACACCAGCCCTGGGTGGCTCACGCTTGTCATCCTAGCTACTCAGGAGGCTGAGCTCTGAGGATGGAGGTTCAAAGCCAGTCTGGGCACTGAGATGGTGAGAAGTAGGGCTGTGGCTTAAGGGAGGGCGGTAGCTGAAGAGCTCTCAGGGACAGCGCCCAGGCCCATGACCCAGGAAAAGAAAGAAAGAGAGAGAGAGAGAGAGAGAGAGAGAGAGACAGAGACAGAGACAGAGACAGAGACAGAGAGACAGACAGAGACACACACAGAGAGAGAGAAACAGAGAGAGACAGAGACAGAGAGACAGATGAGACAGAGAGAGACAGAGACAGAGAGAGTAGCTCGCTGGAGATGATGGGGTCAGAGCGTCTCCAGCCCCTAGTGGTCCTGGGGACCTGGAGGCTTGGGGGCCTGGGGACCGGGGGCCCGAGGGCCCGGGCACCTGGGGGCCCGAGGGCCTGGGGACCTGGGGACCTGGGGGCCTGAGGGCCTGGGGACCTGGGGGCCTGGGGACCTGGGGGCCCGAGGGCTTGGGGACCTGGGGACCTGGGGACCTGTGGACCCGGGGGCCCGGGGGCCTGAGGGCCTGGGGACCTGTGGACCTGGGGGCCTGGGGACCTGGGGGCCTGGGGACCTGTGGACCTGGGGGCCTGTGGACCTGGGGGCCGCCGGGCTCGGGACACTTACTTACCGGGCGTCCGCCGGGCGCTGGGCTGTGAGCGCGGGCGTCTGCGGACCCACCAGAGGAGCGGGAGGAGCAGGAGGAGCCGGAGGCGGCCTGCCCCGGAGAGGCGAGGCCGGCGCCGCCCCGGCACGCGACCGCCCCGCCCCGCCCCGCCCCGCCCGCCCGACGGCAGCGCAGCCCCGGGGCCTGGGCTCGCCCCTCCCCCTCTCCACCCTGCCCCCTCCCCCTCTGCCCCCTCCTCCTCGCCCCCTCCACCCCTGCCCCCTCCCCTTCACCCCCTCCACCCCTGCCCCCTCCTCCTCGCCCCCTCCCCTTCGCCCCTTCCACCCCTGCCCCTCCCCCTCGCCCCCTCCCCCTCACCCCCTCCACCCCTGACCCCTCCCCTTCGCCCCCTCCACCCCTGCCCCCTCCTCCTCACCCCCTCCACCCCTGCCCCCTCCTCCACACCCCCTCCACCCCTGCCCCCTCCTCCTCGCCCCCTCCCCTTCGCCCCCTCCACCCCTGCCCCTCCCCTTCGCCCCCTCTCCCTCTCCACCCCTGACCCCTCCCCTTCGCCCCCTCCACCCCTGCCCCCTCCTCCTCACCCCCTCCACCCCTGCCCCCTCCTCCTCGCCCCCTCCCCTTCGCCCCCTCCACCCCTGCCCCTCCCCCTCGCCCCCTCCTCCTCCTCCCCTCCCCCCTGACCCCTCCCCTTCGCCCCCTCCACCCCTGCCCCCTCCTCCTCGCCCCCTCTACCCCTGCCCCCTCCCCCTCGCCCCCTCCACCCCTGCCCCCTCCCCCTCGCCCCCTCCTCTGACCTCCGCCCTTCACGCTCCAGGCTCATCCACCGCCTCCTCCTCTTCTCCTCCGTCCCCATCCCGCTGGGGACCCGGGGAACCCCGGCCCCGCCCCGGGGCGGCCCTGGACAGCCACCCTGGAGGACGCTCCTTTGGCCTCTGCCATGCCCTCTTCCGGGTTCCCGTTCCCTCTCCGGCTCGGAGGCCAGCCCGGGACCGGGACCCTCCGGCCCCGACCTCTGCCGCCGCCCGCAGGCGTCTCTCTCCGGCAGAGCTTGCACTTCCGAGCCGGCCCGCTCCGGACAGCTCTCCTTTCCAGATGTGTGGTGCCTAATCCCTAAGTCATCCGATCCCTGCCGAACTTTCCAAAGACCTCTGATTCACCTATCAATAAAGGACGCAGAGAGACATCAAATAATAATTAAGAAATAACCCCTTAGCTGGGTGCCAGTCACACCGGTCATCCCAGCTGCTCAGGCCGCCGAGCTCTGAGGATCACGGTCAGAGCCAGCCTGGCACGAAAGTCTGTGGGACTCTCCAGTTAACTACCAGAAAACCAGAAGTGGTGCTGTGGCTCAAGTGGCAGAGCACTGGCCTGCGCTGAAGAGCTCAGGGACAGCACCCAGGCCCGGAGTTCAAGGCCCAGGACCAGCCGGAGAAGACAAAAGAAACAAAGGAAAGAAAGAATCCCTTGCAGCTGTGCCTGAGGGATTAGAGGTTAGGTATGTCTGGGTACCAACCTGTGAAAGCAGTTGGTCCCTTTCTTACACTATATGCAAAAATGAAGTAAATCTGAGAAGGTTAGTAAAGGGAGAAACCAGACTGTCCTTAAAAGAAAGGGGAAGATCTTTAAGTTGACAGAGGTAATTTCTCTCGCCAGTCATGAGTAAGACATTTAAGAAAAATGTCTTCTATAATTCATAATCAATGTATTAGACTGCACACTTGGGAGACATTCTGGTGCCACTCTGAATCCCTAGGACAGACTTATCAGCTATCTACTAATCTTAACCAGCTGTCCACTCATGCATCCTAACCAGCTCTATCCTTATTCCATCTCATGAAGTTCTAAAGGAACAATAGGACAAAAGCTGCAATGACAACCTACTCCAACCCTTCTTCAATGAGGGTAGGTCTATGGCACAACTGAACTGCCCTGTGTAGCTGAAGCTGTGTGTAGTCAATTGACCTGTGGCAGTACCTCGAATAACTGTTCAGCACTCTTCTTGGTTGTATAAAGCAGGCATCCTTGCTCTCTGTTAGACCACAGAAGCACTGCTTTATAGTGAAAGCACTGGGTCCCATCCTAGATGGCATGTCTTTTCTGGGCAACCTGGGAACAGGTAGGGAACCTGCTTGCCTTTGGGCAGGCACTGCCTTACCACTGACCTTCCAGGTCAGAGAAGACCCTTGTCCTGCAAATCACAGAACCCCAGTCCACTCCCCATTGCTGGAATCCTTGACTCTAGCCATTCTGGATTTCCTACAGTAGCTCAGGTCATGTCGGGTCACAGTATAAATACATCATGTGAAGATGTTCTTCAAGCATATGGTATAGGTGCATATAGTTGTGGATAGGGAGGGGCACCCCCTTCTGCACCGTGTACCTCTGGTACATGTGTCAATATCTCAGGAGTAGAACAGGTACGCTCAGTCAGTTGTGTTATATAGGTGCTAGGTTAACCTAGCAGTGACCCTGCATGCTTGAGGCTAGATCACTAAGAATCTTACACAGGTATAGCTGCCCGAGGGAAGCAGAGTTGTAGCTGAAAGTTCCAGTATAAGACAGAGGTTTTAGGCTGGGAATGTGGCTTAATGGTAGAGAGCTTGCCTAGCATGTATGAGGCCTTGAGTTCAATTCCTTAGTACCACATAAACATAAAAAGTAGGATGTGGCACAGTGGCTCAAGTGGTACAGCATTAGCCTTGAGCGAAAGCAGCTCTGGGACAGTGCTAATGCCCTGAGTTCAAGCCACAAAACTGGTCAGAAGAGGGGGTGAGGGGGGGTGGGGGGAGACAGAGAGGAAGGGAGGGAGGTATCACCGAGTGTGAGATTTGTGGAAATTGCCTGGCTACCTAGTGGTAATCATGGGTAAATGTCTCAGGTACAATCAGCACGTGCGTGTGTAGAAATCCTGTCTCCAAAGGCTGCCTTCACAGAGTCGTAAGGTCAAAGCCCCAGTTACCCTAGCTCTACTCACATTATCCCAACTAAACACCCCAGGTAAGAAACCCTCAGAGGCCAGTCTCAACTTGTAACCAATACATATCCCAGAAAGCCCATGTAAACATTTCTGTCCTCAAGACCTAACAGAACCCAAATGTCCTCATGCCCCCTTCCCTCCAAATCTGGACATACATCCACATCTGTCATGGCATGCTGACAACATGGACCCCTGTTGTCCCTACTGGTGTGAGGCCTCCTGCACATAGTCAGTACAGGTCACACCACATGCCTCTGGCATGTGAGCAAATCTGTTTGATGGAAGAAACCAAAAAGTAGTCCAGTAATCTGTAATATTCATTACTTTATTGCATATGGTGTATATTTCAATGAATATAATAAATACTCCCTTAAAAAAGTAAGGCACATGAAAAGTTTCTGTGCAAGTTCTATTGGTACTCATAATATTCCATATAATCCTAAAATTCTATTCTAATAAAATCATTTCAATTACAGAACTGAAGATGTCTAGAAAAGGACATGATACATTTTTTGCTTACATGTACAATATCTGAAACATTATTACATTTTACCCCATGGCACAGTCAACAAACCCCAGATTTGTATCATATCGCGGAAGCTACTGTTATAGCGGCAATAGTGCTTAACCAGCTTAGACATATATGTACAGTTAAGTCACAACCATTAATTATATAAAATCTACAGAAGGAAGAGTAACTAATCTAACTGCATCTGTGTCTTGATTCGTCCCAGGTAAAGAGTTTGGCATTTTCAGTCTTTCTTCCCATACTGTACTGACATTCACAAGGTGTGGTTACACGATGCTGAAGACCATGGAGAGATACTGCTCATAAGACACCTGAATCCAGCCATCTTGATCTGTGTCGTAGCGCCTGAATATGTCTGTCAACCTCTAGAAGAACAGGAATTTAGATGTATAATGGTTGGACAGAAAAGCAACACATATAGGTAAAAGACATGTAGGGACCCAATTTCAGAAGCGCATTGTTTTTCCTTAACTTCCAGGGGACATTAGCAGTGGCATAGGTGCAGGACACGGGGCACAAGCCTTGAGCACTGTGATCAGGGTTTCCAGACCACAGGTAGCAGAGACAGAGGACGAAGGTCACAAGGTGGGGCAGACTCAGCCCAACCAGGCCCACCCTGAGCTCTTCCTCCCACTCCATCACCACTCAATGGACAGCTCCTCCTGATGACTCACCTCCACTGTTGGTGGGGACTCAGATCAGGGAAAGTTCAGGACGGGGACACAAGACCCTTCCTGGGCACTGCCAATAGCAGCATAACCTATGTGCACACCATGCAGGGCCTATTGCCACTTCTAACCCTTTAATAGCCTGAAGAGCCAGGCCAGGTCAGAAGCAGAGAGCAAACCACCCTTGAATGGATGGATATATATATATATATATATATATATATATATATATATATAAAATATGCATGGAACAATACAAGTCAATTCCAAGTGGCAACAGAAAAATACAGAAACTCTAATACATCAAAACCTAGAGAGTTCATTTGGTCCCCAACACCCTTGTGTCAGCCATTAAGTGTTTCCATATGAAAAATACTGGCAGAAAATCTACAGTTACATACCACAAAACCTGTGTTTTGGTCAGTCAAGAACTGCAGATATGATTAGCAACTGGTACAATGTGGACCCTCGATATATCCCAAAGGGCTCCCAGTGTATAAAACCAGAAGGTAGTGGAACCTTTATTTAGGAGATAAGAGCTAGTGGAATGAAGTTAAGTCACTGGGAACATGCCCTAGAAGAGGATATTGGAATCTCTGTTCCCAACTTTGCTTTCTGACAGGCATGAAATAAATGGGGCTTCTCTGCCATCCACTCCCATGACACTGCCCCTAAGCACAGACCCCAAAGCAAAACAGGTCAACCATCACCTGACACCTGCAAAACTGTCAAGATATCTGTGATAATAACAGAAAGCCAAATATGCCACAGAACACAAACATACAGCAGGTTTTGCTGTACAGGTATATATAAACACAGTCTATGATACTTGCACAGAAACAAAATTCTCTGACAATGCATCCCATAGAAATGTTTCCCTGTTGTTCAGTGACACCGAACTGCTCAAAAGAACAGAAGCAGTAGTTAATTCTGACAATGAGAAAAGCTGGGGTGCAGCTCAGTACTGGAATACTTGCTTAATGGGTATGAGGCCCTGGGTTCATATTCCCAGCACCACAAAACAAAATCATAGAAAAATGGGTAAGTTTTCTTTCTATTTTTAAATGTCTTTAAAAATAATATTTAAATAGTTGCCCAAAGGGTGATTTTAATGCCATGTCAATTTAGAGTACAACGTATCTTGATCAATGTTATTTCCCCATGTTATATAAAAGAAAAAAAAAATCTCTGCTAGGAGAGTCCAAGGTTTCTACTGATTATGACAAATGAGGGAAACCATTGAGCTTATGTTCCTTTGAGTCTGGCTTACTTTACTTAATATGATTTTTTTCTAACTCTTTCCATTTTCTTACAAATGGGGTGATGTCGTTCTTTCTGACAGTAGCATAGAATTCCATTGTGAATAAATACCACATCTTGTTGATGCACTCATCAACTGAGGGGCACATCTGGGTTGGTTCCATATCTTTGCTATGGTAAACAGTGCTGCAATGAACATCGTTGTGCTAGTGGATTTAGTTTGTCCTTGTTTCTGGACGAGTGGGTAAGTGCCAAGTAGTGGAATTGCTGGGTCATAGGGGAGCTCGGGGGTAGGGGGAGGGAAATGGGGACCAAGACATGAGAAAGGTTATCAATGTTTGTGAAGTAATTCACCTTCTATCTGGTGAATATAATGTAACCCTTCTATTAATTACAATAAAAATATATGAAAAAAGAATATAAATTAGGATACAATAAAGATACTTGCACACCTATAAAAAAAAAGAGAACATCTTCAAAAAGACTTGTTTCTTAGAAAAAAGATAAAGGCAAACGATAATTTTTTCTTTTTTTTTTTTTGGTCGTGTGGGGCTTGAACTCTGGGTCTGGGCTCTGTGCCACCCTACCCCTTGAGCCACAGCCCCACTTCCTGTTTTCTAGAGGTTAACTGGAGGTAAGAGTCCCAGGGACGTTAGTGCCTGGGCTGGCTTTGAATCACGATCCTCAGATGTCAGCCTTCTGAATAGCTAGGATTACAGAATATTTTCACTTGTAGGGTATACAGCTCTTCTTTTCCTTAAGAAGTATTTTTCCAGTACAGGGAACTAAACACTCAGGGACTATGCTTGCTAGACAGTGGCTCTGCCACTTACTTGAGCTATACCTCTGGGTCCTTTTGCTTTTGTTTGCATTTTATTTGCCTAAGCCAGCTTCAGATGGGGATCCTTCAAATTTGGCCTCCAGAAAACTGGGACCAGAGGCTTGCGCCTCTGCTTTTTTGTTGAGATGAGTTCTCAATACTTAACCCAGGCTGGCCTTAAACCATGATCTTCCTGTCTGTCTTCCTGGAATTACAGGTATGTACTATTTTCTTTAGGTTCCACCAACTGTTTAATATTTAAGGTCACTGTCCCAGGTGAAGATCGACCCAGGACCTGGACAGAGTCCCACCCTGGCTGTCAGGAGGCGAAGATCCCCCCCACAGGGCTGGAGGACATGGGTCTTTGGGTGCTAGAGAGCTGTCCATAGGACTTGACTGGGTTGCCCTATCTGCTGAAAGTCCAACAGGCCCACAATTAGGTAGAAATGTAGGACCAGAAGTTTATTACTTACGGTACAAATAAAAACTGAAAACTCTACATTTCAGAAACAGACCATAGAGAAATTCCACAATGTTCCTCTTAAGAGTACTCCACCTAACAGGAACTGAGCGGTGGAAAGGGCAGGGTAAGGCTTTCCCATTTTAGAGGTTTGATGCTTGAATCCTAATAGCTCTATTCTCCAATGAAACTCATATCCTTCCTGGCTCAGCCTATGTGCTGGGATTATAGATGCATACCACCCGGGTAGGCCTAGAGTCATTTCTTTTCTTTTCTTATTTTGGGGGGGACAGTCATGGGAGTTGAACTCTGGGCCTGGGCGTTGTCCCTGAGCTCTTCAGCTCAAGGCTACTGCCCTACCTCTTGAGCACAGCACCACATCCAGTTTTCTCTAATTAGAGATAAGAGTCTCACAGACTTTTTAGTGCCTTGGCTGACTTGGAGCCACGATCCTCACTCAGATCTCAGCTTCCTGAGTAGCTAGGATTACAGATGTGAGCCACCACTCCTGGCGCCTAGCCATTTCTAAAAGAACCATTGAGAGCTAAACCAGCAAGCAGGTCAAATCAAGAGATAATTCACTTTCACTGATCTATTAATTCTGGTATAAATACTGATGTATTAATGGAAAAGAGATCTGAAAATATTTTCCACAATTCTACAATGTGTACATAGAGCTAGCAGACATGATCTGAACCTGGACTTAGAATTGTGGCATTACAGAGAAAAATATATGCTCTCCATGAGCTGAATCTGGAGTAAGCAGGTGCAGGAAGGTATTACAAGTACCATACCTGAGCAAACGGTTGTTGCCGAATCTCATCATTATACTGTTCTACTACTGCTTTTGTTTGGAGTATTTCACAACAAAAATTTAACGATACCTACAAGTTTGTCAAGCCACTTCATTCTTGAAGCTCCAAACTACATAATCTGGATCTCTATCTAAACTGTTCCATGTACCTAGCAACAGGGCCATGTCCTGAGAGATGTATACATCATTGTCAGAACATTCTGGAGTATGCTTATGGTAGACAGAGAGCATAGGTCCATCAATCAACATGGCCTCTCAATATAAGGGTTGCAGTAAAGGTAAGATGTAAGGCTTCTGCCAATGTAAAACATTGTGCTTATAGTATAAAGCATAGCATACCAAATATAAGTCAGGTACTAGGTTACTATCATTATCAAGGATCATGTACTGTAAGTTAACTGTGTGCTATACATTATATGATTGACAAGAAAGGTTTGTACCAGCCATCACTGTAAAAATGCAATACCTGGTGCTATGATATCATGACATTATGACATCATAATAGCTACATTATTATTAGACAACAGGTATTTTTCAGCTCTTAACCTTAGGAACACATACTGAAATGTAATTTATACAGCACCTGGTTGTATTTCCAAGGGTATAAAAACTATGAACATAACCAGTTATTTCTCCAAAGATAACACTGTTATAAGCTCTAAAAATTTTATATATGCCAGATTAAGTGAAAAGCCAAGCACCCCGTTTTGATGGCTCCTCCCTTTCTGCCCCCATACCAGCCTCTGTGAGCCTCAGCAAACCCACATGATGCTACTCAGTCACCTGCAGGACGATGCACCCCTGGATGAAGTCATCGAACGCAATCTGCCCTCGACCTTGTCTGTCAAACTTTCGGATGAGGATGTCATGGAACTGGTCTGAGAGCCGGTAGCCTTAGAAAGGGAAGATGAGAGTCAAAGGAGGCCAGTAGAGGCAGAATTTTTATATCATTTCCAAACTCTCCCTCCCCATAGTCAACAGCATAACAGCAAATGGGAATGGAAATAAAAGTACAAATTCCCTCAAATGTACTCTAAAAACCAAGACCCTACTTAAATATTCTGAAGCAATTTAGGTTTCTATTACTATTTTCTAGAAACTAGAACAGTGACTTGGAAGAGAATGCAGTTATGCTTCCCACAAGTGCACCAGCTTGTGTTAACTGTATTTACGCTGTGCTGAGCTCACTTCAGAAGCCACACCACAGGACAGCCAGGCTTGGCATTTCTGAATCCAGAGGAGCCATCTCACCACATCTGCTAATCTAGTTATAACAGTTCTAGAGGTGACTTGCCATCCCAGGACACTATCATGAGAATGCTCTGAAAGGCAACATATCAAAGAAGGTTCGGTTAATCAGGAAGAGATACCTGACAGCAGGGAACTGAGAGTCAAGCAGTTCAGAAAATGACCATCAAACATAATAATTCCATGTCCAATGGTCTCTAGCAGGAAGATGGCTCTGACAATGTGTGGACACATACCAGATGTGTACAGACATTCCTGGAGACAGTATTTAGCCAGTATGCCTCTTGTCCCCTTTTCACATTATTCACATTACATATGACCATGATTATCCTTACTGATTCAATAGGTAACAATCATGTGGCCAACAGATTTTTACTGGTTTTCAATTCTGCTGGACTCTGTAAGAACTTGCATACCTACGGCTTGAATGAATCTCATGGTTATTTGCAGGTATAAACACTTAATCACTCTACTGATAAAGGCCCAAACATGCAATGCATGTTCATAACACTTTCCAGAGCACTCAGAATGAGGTGAGACTTGAGTTCTGGGACCGCAAAAGAATGGCAGGTGCTCCCTTCCCTTCAAATTAAGTTAGAAAGATACAGTAAGTGCTTGATAGGTGTGTACTTGGCTTTGGACTTGGGACACAGCCACAGGACACTGTTCATAGAAGTGTACATGAGGGAAAGGACCATCACCCTTTTCCTGCCAGGACAGAGGAAGGGTAGATGAGATGGGAACAAAGTCAGGATTTTTCAGTCTGCTCCTAGAACTAGCTTCCCATGTGTGAGCCATTGGCACTGTTGCCATGTGATAGTCATACAGTCCCAGTGGCAAAGTGCTCTTGGTGCTAAACCCTGCAGCCCAGTCAAGAACAGCTAGGAAGACATGGGACCAGATCTACCTGTCGCATCAGGCATACTGACCATCAGGCCAGGCTCTGACATGTTCACAGTTCCTTCCCATGATCCCTCTCTTTCTTTGAACCGGGTTTTGAACTCAATGCCTTGTACTCACCGAGAAGATACTCTTACTTCTGATTTTTGCTCATTATATTTGAGTTGGGTCTTATTTTCTGCTCAGGTGCAATCTACCTGTGTTAGGGTTCTCCACAGCTAGGGTAATAGGTGCCTACCATAGTGTCCAGGTCTTCACTGAGAAGGGGCATTTAGCCTCCCGAGTAGCTACCATTACAAGCCTGAGCCACCAGTGCCCCCTGAACAAAAAGCTCTCTAACTTTGGAAGCACTGGTTAATGAATCATCATCTATTACACCCTAACTGGCCTGCTTCCACCCGACAAGACTGGACCACTAAGAAGTCCTACACTCTCACACAGTAGTAGAAGCACGAGAATGTTCCTAGATCCGTCTCAAGTCTCTCTAAGGGGGCCTGTCTTCCTCTTTAGGACAGAGCAGCAGGGATGCAGGGTCAGAGTTGGGTAGGAGGGAAGCTTTGATTCCTACCCCTCCAGTCAGAACAGGGTCAGGGTGTCACCAGCAGCAGCAGGGATGCGGGGTCAGAGTGGGGTAGCAGGGAAGCTTTGGTTCCCACCCCTCCAGTCAGAACAGGGTGTCAGCACTGGGTCATGCCAGCAATCTCAGTCACCAGGAACAGTAGGACCTGTGTTCCCTTAGGAACCCCATTAAGTCAGAGCTGTCACCTAGGAAATGCTGGCCTGGAATCAGCAACCACCAATGGACACAGGAACAGGAAATACGTCACATTATGAGACTAGCATAATCTGTGCTCTCCAACCTACAAGTGGCATGAGAAAAGCTGCTCATGGGCTTGACCAGACCATAGCTCAGGGAAAGCCGCCTAAAACACAGCCAGCTGATGCTATTGATCTTGTAACTCAGTATTCACATGTTGCAATTGCATGAGATATCTGGGAGATGTGGCACAGGGTTTAGACTTATTTAAAAATCATTAGCCATAAAGAAGGACAAGCAAATAAAACAAAAAGATAGGAAATAGTTTAAAAAAAAAAAAAAAAAAAAAAGAAGGGCCAGGAGTTTGGCCTAGTGGTAGAGTGCTTGCCTAGCATGCATGAAGACCTGGATTCGATTCCTCGGTACCACATACATAGAAAAAAGCCAGAAGTGGTGCTGAGGCTCAAGTGGTAGAGCTCTAGCCTTGAGAAAGTCCAAGGACAGTGCTCAGGCCCTAAGCTCAAGCCCAGGACTGGCAAAAAAAAAAAAAAAAAAAAAAAAAAAAAAGAAGTGATGAACAAGTGGAAGCTCTAGCTTTCTCATGATAAAAAATAAACCACAACTGGGAGCTGGTGGCTCACACTTGAAAACCTTAGCTGCTCAAGAGGCTAAGATCTAAAGATCAGAGTTTGAAGCCAGGCCAGGCAGGAAAATATGTGAGACTAATATCTAATTATGTACCAAAAAAAAAAAAGCTAGAGTAGAGCTATGGCTCAAGTGGTAGAGTGTTAGTCTTGATCATAAGAGCTTAGAGACAGCACCCAGGACTAGCAGGACACACACTTATTCCAACATCATCAAAAAAAAATCCCACAGAAGGTGCCAAGTACATGGCAGAGGGAGAGGGTATCAGGAGGGAACAGTGTTATGGATTTGGAACTGTTTTCTCCTGACTGCACAGCTCACCAATAGGAACAAACTTATCATAGATAAGACATTCTAAACTAGATTGGTAGGAGCTGTTGGCTCTGGGCATGTCTACTCAGGTCTGGCTGTAGACGTTAATGCTGTGGTTTAAGTAAATGAACGGAAGGTACTCACCCTGTGGCCCTATCACAGCTGAACCACTGAGATGGGCTGCATGATTCCTTTGGTCAGGAATGAGCACCCACTGCTCAACAGCAAAGAGTCAACTACTATGTCAGTAGGAAGAGCAGGTTCCTTGTTATGGAAGGTTGGAAGATGTTGGAAATCAAGACAAACACAGGAAGAAAAGTAGAAAGACTACAAGAGTTCTGCACAGGGAACCTCTCTTCACATGACACCTGAAGAGCTATGTGCAGATGAAGAAGCCTCCTACCATAACTATGTGCCTTGGACACTTCTGAGACACGTAGCCTGGGCTAAGCAGGCACTCTGTGGAACTGAACTTACAAGGCCAGAGATGACTCATAGGTCAGGTCAGGCTTGGACTGGACCCTGTTCTACCAGGCAGCACTCTCCTCCTCCCTAGGCCACAAAGACCTGTCTGCTGTTCTAATAGCTAGCCTGGCCAGAGCTCCCACCAAGACACCACCTAAAGCAGAGTAAGGTCAGCCTTATTTCAAATTCTAATTCAGAATTCTAATTCAGAACTATCTGTGCTAAATCCTGGCCCACAGCTGGGTCAATCTGAAACCAGGTTTCTCTAATCAGTCATAAGGGTCAGTTCACACAGTGAAATGGGAAAGGAAGAATAGGCAGCCTTGGAAATATGCTGGAAGGAGGGATGGGGACAACGACAGAAGCCATGGTAGTAGCATCTACAAGACACAGACATACTAAAGGAAAGAAGATGCAGATGCAGAAAACCCACAATCCATTACCTTGTAATTAATTTCTTTCAGTTTTTCTAGAGGGTATTTATAAGCATCCTTTTAATGAAAATAGGGCGTTTGGTAATATAGGATGGATGAAATGAAGTACTGAATGAAAATGTCCCCAACTAGAATCTTGGTATAATCATAGTAAGTGTGGGGCTGGTTCCAAACATGTCAGTATTTCTTTTGTGAATAAGAATCCCAGCTTCTCCCAGAGCCAACACTAGCTCTAGATGCCTCAGATGTGCTCTGGACAGGGGCTATGAACATGTGTAACAAGTATGGCACAGTGTCACACTCCGGAGCCCAACTCTATGTTGCATGCATTTGAGAATGAGCATGTTCTCTACTGAGGCACAATTTGAATGGACTGAGTTAGACCTGACAAATTGCAGAATCATGTCTTAGCATTGTACAATGATATATCAAGAAATAGGCTGCCCAATCTCATTTTATTTTCATTTATTTACCTTAAATTGTTTCAAATGCCACATTCTCAATTTAATTCATAATATCACCCCCTTAAACAAAAGTGGACCATTTGCATAGCTCTTATCTCATTTTGGATGAAAACTGCATAGAAGAATCCACAAAAGCTTTCATGACATATTATCGACATAAATAATATGAACCTGTACAATATAAACAAATTTCACATGGAATGGGTTAAAAAACAGTATGTGAAACAAATTTTTAAAAAGCTCAGGAAACTCCTGGGTTCCAAAATGAAATATGCTACACGATCAAGACAAGTGAATTACCAAAACCTGAGAGTGCTTGCTTGAGCTCGTTCTTGTCGATCATCCCGGAGTTGTCTCTGTCGTAGGTGCGGAAGACATTCTGCCAGTCTGTGATATACTTCCAGACACCAGTAAACTCACTGAAGTTCACGCCAGCTTTGTTCTCCCGGTCAAACATAGCTGAGATATGAACAACAGCAGTGACACTCATGCTTTATACCAGACCTTACCCAGCAGGTGCCTGCCTTTCACCCCAGATCACTAATAAATGCTGTGTGAACAGGGACAGGACCCCTATAAGCCACAATAAAACTTAAAAACAATTCCTTGCGCTACAATAGGTTCTAAAAAGTAGATCTCTGGGGAAGCTCTCATTTTACCAAGAGGAAAGTAGAATGCAAAGGTAAATGGCTCCCATACCTCTCACTTCTAATCTTAGGACAGGCTTACTCCTTTCATTTCTCAGGGGCCACCCCACTTGGGGTAGCCTCAGAACTACTAGGACAATGAAACCACATTTTAATTAGGAACAGAAATCCTGTCTATTGTTCTAGATTTAGAATAGTGACAAAAATAATATATAATTGCAAAATGGTTAAAAATATAAAAACTGTGAATTAGTGCAATAATTTTTTTTTTAACTTGACTTTTTAGGGCTCAGGAGTGTGGCCTAGTGGTAGAGTGCTCAGTAGCACGCATGAAGCCCTGGGTTCGATTCCTCCGTACCATGTACACAGAAAGCCCAAGCACAGTGCCCAGGTCCTGAGTTCAAGCCCTAGGACAGACGAACAAACAAACAAAAAAGAAACTTGACTTTTCATTAAAAAAAATAATAATAATAATTCAGTGTGGTTCACACCTGTAATCCTAGCTTCTGAAGAGGCTGAGATCTGAGGATCAGGGTTCAAAGTCAGCCTGGACACAAAAGTCCATGAGACCCTTATCTCCAATTAACCACCAGAAAACCTGAAGTGGCACTATGGCTCAAAGTAGTAGAGCACTAGTCTTGAGCTAAAGATCTCAGGGACAGTCCCCAGAACACAGAATTCAATATGACCAACAATAACAAAAAAGGTTAATTCTCGACCCAAATATGTAAGAACTGACAACTACATTTATTATGTATAATTATGTATAATGCTAAAAATATATAAACAAAGCCAGCACCAATGGCTTACACCTGAGTGTCCTTGCACTCAGGAGTTCTAAAGTCAACCCAGGCAGAAGTCTGTGAGATACTTACCTCTAATTAACCACCAAAAACCCAGAAGTGGAGCTGTAGCTCAAATGGTAGAGTACTAGTTTAGAGCAAAAAGGCTCAGGGGCAGCAGGGAGTATTGCCTAGTGGTACAGTGCTTGCCTAGCATGCATGAAGCTCTGGGTTTGATTCCTCAGTACCCTATACCGTCTAGTAGTAGAGCATTAGCATTGAGAAAGCAAGGACAGTGCCCAGGCCCTGAGTTCAAGCTCCAGGACTGGCAACAACAACAAAAAAGGCTCAGGGGCAATTCCAAGTCTTGAAGCTCCAGAACTGGCACAAAAAAGAAAAAAAAAACACATAAATAGTCCAAATACAAGTGGTTAAAAAACAAACAGGAGGCCTAGAGGTATGACTCAAGTGGTAGAACACCAGCTGAGCAATCAGAAAAAGCATGAGGTCCTGAATTCAAGCCCTGGTAACACACACACACCCCGAGAAATCCTAGAACCATGTATTTCTATATATTTCTTTTTTTTCTATATATTTCTGTAAGAACAAGTAACTATGTTTACACATAATGGCATAATGACTAAAACAATATAAACTCAAGAGTTCTGGCTATAGAGGAAATGAAGAATCAATCTCTTTAAAGAATGACCTTAGAGCTGGGTGAGGTGGCTCACATCTGTAATCCTAGCTACTCAGGAGGCTGAGATCCAGCCATCGAGGTTCAAAGCCAGCCAAGGCACTAATATCTCTAAACTCCATGAGACTCTTATTTCCAGTTAACCACCAGAAAACCAAAAGTGGCACTGTGGCTCAAGTGGGAGAGCACTAGTCTTATACTGAACAGCTCAGGGACAATGCCCAGGCCCAGAGTTCAAGTCCCATGACAAAAAAACCCGTGACTTTAGTTTGGACAAAGCTCGTAACAATCAGTGACTTTTGGGGATAAAGGTGTTGGTACCAAGGCTTGAATTTAGGGCCTCGGGCTCTCACTTTTTGCTGTTGCTCATAGCTGATGCCTCTAGCATAGCTCTTTGCTAGTTAACCGGAGATAGTCTCACAGACTCTTCTACCTGGGTTGGCTTTTTTAAGCCAGCCACGATTCTCTATTCTCAGGCTCCTGAGTAGCTAGGATTACAGGTTACCAGTGCCAGGCCAAGTGAAAGAATATGTAAGAAACTTTATATCAGTGTTGCTTTATACCAAGGGCTGTTTTTCAAATCGTCATCTGAGATAAAAACTGCGTGCAAGGTGTAGTACAGACACAAAGCACACAAGCAAATGCAAAGGAGAGCCTTCAGTCGAGGATGAGCAGAAGATTACCTTCTACACTAATCTCTGCCAGAGTGGTCCACATCTTTCTAGTGCTGAAGGCTCGGCCACTTAACTCACATATCTGACAACACACTTGCAATATGCTGCTGTGTTCACAAAACAGTACTGAGAACCTTCTCAAGGCATTCACAGGAGGAAACAATGGATCTGTCTTGGCCCTTGTGGAAGAGTACTGGATCCAAGATTTTATATTCAAAGGAGCCTAGAAGGGAACTACCTCTTCAGAAAGTTAGAGGAATGGGCCAGCAGTTTGGCCTAGTGGTAGAGTGCTTGCCTAGCATGCACAAAGACCCAGGTTCGATTCCTCGGTAACCCACATACATAGCAAAAAGCCGGAAGTGGTGCTGAGACTCAAGTGGTAGAGTGCTAGCCTTGAGAAAGTCCAAGGACAGTGCTCAAGCCCTGAGCCCAAGCCCTGGACTGGCCAAAAAAAAAAAAAAAAAAGTTAGAGGAATATCCACTGCCTAGCAAAGGAAATCTTTCAGAAATCAAAAAGATGCCAAATTTCTTGTCAGAACATATAGCCTGACATCTATCCCCTGCTCTTGCATATGGACCTCAAATACTTGTTCCCTATACAGCAAGGAGAACAACAACCCAAACTGAGATCCAGTTTGATGGGCAGAAATACTGGTCACTCCCCATTCAGGTCTTATTTGTAAATATTAAATTCAACCAAAAGAAACCTACAGAACAAAGAAAAACTTATGTGAGGTTCACTCATGGGAACTTGAGTCATGAGGAGTGACTCACACCTATAATCCTAGCTACACAGGAAGCTGAGATCTAAGGACTGCAGTTCAAAGACAGCCCCGGCAAAAAAGTCCCTGGGAGACTTCCATGGTCAAAGTGGTAGGGCACTAGCCTTGAGCAAAAGAGCTCAGGGACAATGTCCAGCCCCCCGCCACTCCCAAAGATAATCATTTATATTTGAATAAAAGGCATAATCACAAATGAACAAGAGACTGTCAACAATATTAAGGCTTAAAGATAACACGAAATAATCCATAGGTTTTGTTTTGTCAGTTCTGGGGCTTGAACTCAGGGCCTGGGCACTATCCTTGGGCTTTCTAAAGGCTAGCGGTTTACCATTTGAGCCACAGCACCACTTCCAGCTTTTTCTGTGTATGTGTTACTGAGGAATTGAATCCAGGTCTTTGTGCATGCTATACCTCTAGGCCATGCTCTCTCTCAATTCAGAGTTTATATATCTAGGACTTTTAGAATTAAGAAACTGAAAGTATAAGCTAAGCCATAACTCAAGCAGAACAACAACAACAAAAATTTGTAAAAGCAACATAATTGAGATGAGAAGAGATGCAGAGGTAGAGAGCATGGAATGCAAAGGCCCAACACTGGCTGACTGAAACTCCAGAAAGAGAGAAATGGAAGCACAAGTTGGTCCAGGCAGCAGCAAGATTTGGCTTGTCTGTTTGCACAGATACTCACAAATGATTGACCTGACAGTCACTGGATTAAATGGGGTCCATGTACCTAAAAAGGAATGACAGAACCATTACACAAAATAAAACAATCTAACACAACACTGGTAAGTGCTTCATCTACACAAAGAGCCCCTGAGAGCTAGCAGTCAAGAGGTGCTCAGGAGGGATCAGGCCCCAGGGACTCGAGATGTTCTGATTGTCCTGAGACCACTCAAGAGTCCTAAACACCTCTCTGAGGCAGCCAAGTGTGTACCACCACATGAAAGAGCTCTCTATTTCCTTCTAAACATCCATAATTACTGGACCCTAGAAACTTAATTTTGTTTCTCTGTGGAGCTTTGGTGGGGCAAGTTTCTCAGGAGAACAGGCATAGCATAGCAGGCTGTGCTGGGGGTCCAAAGACCAGCCCCTCAGGCTTCTCAGCATTGTCAATTCTAGGCTAAGTATCATGGCAATAGTTTCTTACAAGAAGAGACTCGGAATAACCAGTTGGGGACAAACCAGACATGAGCTCCTTGAGTCAGGAGATAAACCTCACTCAAGCAACACATGCACAGGGCAAAATAGGAATAAAGTCCAGGGTTTCTCTGTAATCAATCACTGAACTATCTAGAAGCAAAACAGGTGTTTGCCACAAATCACATCTTTGGTTTAAATAAGCAGAGTGGTAGAACTCAGCTCAAGACCCTTGGGGTCGGGGACTTTTCAGTCAGAACCTTCTAGGAACTCAGCTCCCAGAATGTAGACAGGTAAGTCAGTCATTTTGGCCACGTAAGGGACTGGACACCCCAGTTTGTTGAGATTATCTTCCCTTTTTCCTCTCAGAGTGTGGGGAGATCACACACTCCCTCTTCTCCAGCACAGGGTAGCACGGTCATTTGTGTAACTGGGTTGGGATATGGGAAGGACAATGATGACTACATAATTATTCCACAAGGACTTGCCATGTATTTAGTCTGGGCTCTCTCCTGTCTTTTAATAGATATTATAACTCTGATAAAATTATCATTAAAGGGGCCAGAAGATTGGCGTAGGAGTAGAGTGCTTGCCTATCATGCACCAAGACCTGAGTTTGATTCCTCAGTACTACATACTTAGAAAAAAAAGCCCAAAGTGGTGCTGTGGCCCAAGTGATAGAGCTCTAGCCTTGAGAAAACCCAAGGACAGTGCTTAGGCCCTGAGCCCAAAGCACAGGACTGGAAAAACAAAAAAACAACAACAAAAAAAACCTTTAAAATAAAGTAATATTTGAGTGAAGGAAAGGATGATATTGTCCAAAAAGAGATGTACTTTTTATCTGACTTATTAACTATAACCACTTTGCATATTAAAAAAAACACACACACAAAAAAAACCACCAAGAAGTTGAGCTGAGAATGTGGCTTAGTGGTAGAATGCTTGCCTAGTATGCATGAAGCCCTGGGTTTGACTTCTCAGTACCACATGAACAGAAAAAGTCAGAAATGGTGCTGTAGCTCAAGTGGAAGAATGCTAGACTTGAGCAGCCCTGAGTTCTTGGAAAAAAAAAAATACACATACACACACACATACACACACACGGAAAAAAAAAAAACATTTACAACTAAAAAACTGTCCTGAAATTTCAATTACATTAGAAAACTCATTTCAAAGCACAAAAAGAGATAAGAAAAAATATTTTTCCAAGCAAAAAAAAATTACGTGAAAGTTGAAAAAAGGTCCTTGCTCTCAGTAGCTCCTATCTCAGGTGGACACCAGTCTCCTAGAGACCCAAGTAAGGACCCACAAAAATACTAAGCATGAGTCAATTGGACTGCAACAGGGGAGTTAGCTCTCAGAAGCTCAGGCTAAAATGAGAAGCTATTTTATTTTTGAATTTCCTACAAATCCCTGAAAGTTTAATCTGGTTTCAATATCAAAACACTAGACTAGCTGGGCATAGTGGCTCATACCTGTAATCCAAGGTTCTCAGGAGGCTGAGATCTGAGGATCCTAGTTCAAAGCCTACCCAGAGAATCAAGTCTATGAGACTCTTATTTCCAATTAACCACTAGAAAAGCAGAATTAACTCTGTGGCTCAAGGGGTAGGGTGATAGCCTTGAGCAGAAGAGCTCAGGGACAGCTCCCAGGCTCAGAGTCCAGGCTCCAGGACAGACAGAGACACACAGACACAGACACAGACACACACACACACACACACACACACACAAAACACTAGACTAATCCTGAACAAATAATCAAAACAATTTCAACCATATTATAGTAGTTCACAAGGGGTATGGAAAGAAGTGATTTGCATCTATCCAGTCACAAACATGCTGTGAATTTTATGGATCTTATGATCAAGTAACCAGAAAGAGATGGGCTTAAAGCTGCTGGTATGTTAGCAGCCAGAGATGATTAGAGCAAGAGGGCCACAAATGGGGCTCTTGTTCCTGGGCATAGGTTCGTTAAGGAGGAGGGGGCTCTGACAAAAAGGTAAATTCAGCCCCTTTCTTTCACCTTGCCATTCCACTTTCTACCAAGGGATGATTCAGCATGAAAGCCCTGACCAGAATCTCACCATGCTCTTGACTTCCCAGCCTCCAAAGTCGAGCCAAGTGAATTTCTATTCTGTAGTCTGTGGTACTGTTGTGCATCAGGAAATGGAACAAGACAGGGAGCATCAAACTAAAGAAGAATGGTGGCCAAATGCAGGGGCAGCACATGCCATGGCAGTAAAGAAGAGAGGGGGTACTTAGGAGCACATGGCACGGGGACAGGTGCCTTGACGAGCTGAGGGCTGAACAGATGTATTTGGTGATGCCACCAAGCAGAGAGACAGGGAAACACCATGACCTCAAATGAATGCTCCAAGAGGAGGAAAAGAACCACATGGTACATCAGTTATCAAGAACCTCCACTGGAACCACATACTGGCTCTGATCCAACAGCACCACAGATGACAAGGCAAAGCGCTGGTGTCAATGTCACCCACTCCATGAGGCTGAGAGTAGGGTTTGCACTCAAAGTAAAATAAAATCCATTTATGTTGGGCAACAAGAAGAAAATAGGAGGATTAAGAGGGAAAGAGAGTAAGGAATCTGGGCTGGGAATGTGGCTTAGTGGTAGAGTGCTAGCCTTAAGCAAAAGAAGCTCAAAGGCAGTCCCAGGCCCTGAGTTCTAGCCCCAGGACTGGCAAAAAAGAAAGAAAGAGGTGGTGGTCGCTCATGCATGTAATCCTTGCTACTCAGGAGGCTGAGATCTGAGGATCAAGGTTCAAAGCCAGCCTGGGAACAAAAGGACCTTAAATTCTTATCTCCAATTAACCTCTAGAAACCAGGGAAATGGGGCTTGGCTCAAGGGTAGGGCAGTACCCTTGAGCTAAAGAACTCAGGGATAATACTCAGGCCCAGGGATAGGGTGGTAGCTTTGAGCTGAATTGCTCAGGGATAGTGCCCAGGCTGCCAAGATCAAGCCCCATGACCCCCCACCCCCAAAACCAAAGAAAAACAGAAAGAAAAAGGGCAGGGAGAGAGGGGGGAGGGAGAGAAAGGAAGGGGGGGAAGAAGGGGGGATTCTAAAGCAAGGTCACACAATTTACCTCTTAAATTCTAAACTCGCATTACTAGGAGGTCACAAATTCAAGTTCAAATTTTTAGCAGCTAACTTGAAGCTGAAAATATAATCAGTCAGGACTACAGATTAAAAAAAAAAAAAGAGAGAGAGAGACTCTTGTGAGAGGCAACAAGAAAACAGCTATCATAGCCTCTTAGGAGTGCCACCCTCTGGGGATGCAGAGGCCTCACAGTGCTAAAAGGGACAACCAGGGGGCCAGTTTTCATACCCCAACAGGAGCTGAGGGCTTCCCTACTTAGCTGAGGTTAAAGCAGGAGCTAATCTTTGAAATAGGGGACGTATGGAAGTGCGTAAGACTCCTTTAGGCCATTATCCATTAGGCATAAAATCTCTCAATTGCCTAAAAGTAAAACTTTGAAACAGCCCCCAGTGTCTTTGTCCACACAGGTTAAATAGTGGGAAATGATGCCATGGTAGCCTGCATTCTATAAGACAAATGTGCTACTCTAAACAAACACCAATCCTAACTTAACAAAGACTTTCAGAAGGAACGAAATGCCTAACATGTGCTAATGGTAAGGTTCTTTAACTGGGTCCCAACACTGAGAGGCACTGTCCCGCAGCCAAAGGGCCCAATCCCTTATCCAATCAGCTACAACATGAAAGTTGTAATACAGATCAGCTTTTCAACATTTGCAGACCACAGAACTGACCCCTTTTACAGCTTACATGGCATAACTAAAGTAAGTTATCAATACAAAGTCAGAAGATACCCGAGGGATTAGAAAAGGCATTTAATGAAAGAAAAGGTCTCTAGTTGTACTACCAAGAACATGATTCCACAGAAAGCTCCACAGAAGGGCTGCAGCCCTCCCAGCCCACTTCCCCATCCTCCTGCAGTCACAGCTTCCATTATCCTCAGTTCCCAGGCTGACCCTAGGGATTCAGCAGGTCCCATCACAATCACATTCCCACAAAAGTGACACATGGATCATCATCCAACTTTTTGTTAGTGTCCTAGATGGTCCTCTCCAGACACACTAAGATCAATTTACCCAGATACTCAAGGTCTGAGTTTCTGCTGCACAAAGCATATCCTTTCTCTTCCCTAAGACCTGTATCCCAGCTCCATTTCTCAGGAAGTTCTTTCCAAGGATTTCACAGATCAGTTATTCTGGAGCTCAGTAAGGCAGCAATAATGAATAAAACCAGGAAACCATGGCACAGAATGTCAGAAAGATCTCCACAACAGCAAGTTTCTGTTTTTGTCAGTCCAGGGCTTGTGCTCAGGGTCTGAGCACTGTCCTTGGGTTTTTGTTTTTTTTTTTTTCTTTTTCTCAAGGCTAGAACCCTACCACTTGAGCCACAGCACCACTTCTGGCTTTTTTTTCTTTCTTTCTATGTATGTAGTACAGAAGAAGTGAACCTGGGTCTTCATGCATATCAAGCACTCTACCACTAAGCCAAACTCCCAGTCCCCTTTTTTGTTTTTGCCAGTCCTGGGGCTTGAACTCAGGGCCTGGGCACTGTCCCTGAGCTTCTTTTTACTCAAGGCTAGTACTTTACCACTTAAGCTACAGTGCCACTTCTGGCTGGCCTTTTCTGTTTATGAGGTGCTGAGGAATCAAAGCCAGGGCTTAGTGCATGTTAGGCAAGCACACTACGGCTAAGTCACATTCTCAGCCCCCAGCAACTTGGCTTTAACAATGCCCCTGTACTTGGAACACTCCAAAAAGTAAACTGCTTATTACTAATGTATCAGGTTTCAACTCACCATTGGAGAGTGCTTGCTGAAGCTCGTTGTCCGATATCACCCCACTCCTATCTTTATCAACCCTACAAAATCAAGGCCAGGTAAGATGGTAAAAAAAAAAAAAAAGCGCAGGAAAAGCAAAGTAAAGCAAAGCAAACATTTCTTCCATCAATCCTACATTATTCCTAAAATGTTCCTTAGTAGACCTTTCACTCTGCCAGAAAGTCACATTTCCCCCTTTGTCCCGAGCTTTAGGGAAAATCCTCCATCTTCCAAGAGGTTAAATTCCTCCCCCCACACACCGCCCCCCCCTTTTTTAAACCTGTCTCAAGATTTTGCTTGGTTCCTCACCAGGTCTGTGTGGATTCAGATACATTCAGAAGCAGCAGAAGACACACAGAGGATCCTTGGCTTTTTTCACAGCTCTCAATTTCTAAAATAAGCACTTCAGATCCCCATTTCAACCCTGAGCTCCAAGACCAACATCTCGTGGCCTTGTTGAATATGGCGGAGAGGGGTGCGGGCTGGAGGACTGGAGAGGAGGTAGAACTGTGAAGAGAGGGGGATCAATGGGGAGAGGAGGAGGGGAGGGGGTGAGGAAGAGGGCTCGAGAAGAGCTGGAGAGAGAGTGGGGAGGGTGAAGAGGCAGGAGAAGAAGGGGGGACAGCGTAGGAAGACATGCAGGAGCGGGGGCAAGACAAGGAGTGGAATCAAGGTGGGGGGCCGGAAGAACGACGAGCGAGGAGGGCAGAAAGGCCCGGCGTGCTGAGAAAGGCTGGCGAGGAAGACGGGAATGACCGGGGGGGGGGAGGGCAAGGGGGAGGACGGCGGGGGAGGGAAGCGGAGGACGGGGCGGAGGCTCACCGCTGGAAGACGTTCCACAGGAAGCTCTGGTCCGGCAGCGCTGCACCCGCGGCAGGGCCGGGGCCGGCCCCGGGGCCGGGGCGATACGAGTAGCCGGCCATGGACTGAAGCCTCCCGGGCGGCGCGGCCGAAGAGCACCGCTTCCGGCTCTCACCGGGGGCTGGACCTGGAGCGCACGTGACTTCCGGAGCAGGAAGCGTGTCTCCGGAAGGGGCCGGGCTCGGCCAATCACCTCGCATCTGAGTTGCCCGGCGACGTCCGGCCGGCCCACCCAGCCCCAACCTCACTTCCTGCCGGCGCCTTCCGTCCGGCCCCTCCCCTGCCTGCCCCGGAGCTGTCCCCGGTCCTCGGAGTCCACCGCGGGGAAAGCGTCCTGCCGGCGAGGGCGTCCGGGTCGCCCTTCCTCGTCTCCGGAGGCCCCCTTGGCCCAGCAGAGCGAGCGGCCTGCATTCTGCGGCAGCCACCACCCTGGCATTCCGCAGCGTGCTGCCCGCCACGTCGCGCGTAACCCAGCGCGTAGCTCCGCAGCGTGTGATCGCGAGGGACTCGAGAGCCAGGGTCACAGTCCCTTAGCACGGTCACCTGAGCTTCCTTCCTCCTGGACACACTCTGTGATCCGTTCTTCAGGCCCTCTGTCATACGACATCTGGTTTCCTTTCCAAACTCTTCCGAGAAATAGGTTTCATACTTTACCCCAAACGCTATCCTTTTTTCTTCTTCTTTCTTTTTTGGCCAGTCTTGGAGCTTGAGCTCAAGGCCTGAGCGCTGCCCTTAGGCTTTCTCAAGGCCAGCTCTACCTCTTGAGCCACAGCACCATTTCCAACTTTTTTCTGTGTGTGTGTTAGGAGGAAGAGAGCCCAGGGCTTCCTGCCTGCCAGGCAAGCACTCCACCACTGGGCCATGCTCCCAGCCCCATACTATACATTTTTAAACATACATTTTTTCGTCGCTAAGGTGAACTGTTTTATTTTCCCCTCATGAGCTACTCACCCCACTTACTGAATAATTCTAGTATCTCCCACAACTTTGATCTATAGTTTCTAAAATCCATCCGTATTCTCTCTCCATCTCTGGGTCTTTTTCTGTTCTTCAAGAATATTGAAATTTTAACAAATATAATTTTGTGAACCATTTTGTAAGTTTCCCAGGACAGAAAAAGTTGAGCAGGAAGCAGCCACTGCAGTGGACCTCAGCCTCCTCACAAAAGCACCTGAGGCTCCAAGGCTTCTTGAGACTCCAAAGTGATATGTTATAGCTGCTATTGCTGGTGGCACACAGAAGTGTTCTGTTCCACTGTCTGGTTAGTTCTAGGGACAGGAAATTCAGCTTTTACTCATGGAAAAGGCCTTTACCAAATACAAGGAACTACACTCCATCTATGTTTAAAGGTTGTTTTATCTTCCCTATGATCTATGTTTTACTTACCATACTTGGCTAAAGCTAAACAGGCTTTGGAAGATCAAACCCAGATCCTTCTATTTTTCTAGCATATCTCAGCAGGATGACTTTTTTTCTTTTTCCTTTTTTGCCAGTCCTGGGCTTGAGCTCGGGGTTTGCGCACTGTCTTTGGACTTTCTCAAGGCTAGAGCTCTGCCACTTGAGCCTCAGCACCACTTCCAGTTTTTTTTTTTCCCCCTAGGTATGTGGTACCGAGGAATCAAACTGTGGTCTTCGTGCATGCTAAGCAAGCACAAAGCTAGTCCAAACTCCTGGCCCCGACTTTTTTCTTTTTGTTAGGAAGGTGCTGGTACAGTACTGGGCTTGCCCTCAGAGCTTCACACTCACTGGGCTTGCTGCTCATTGCTGGCCTCTGCTGTATCTACAAACTAACATGCTTACACATGGAGCTGGTAAGATTTAGAGGATCATTTCAAGCCATGTTAGAACAGCATTTTTAGGCAAATTCAATGAATTATAATCTATAGAGTAGAACTACAAAATACTACTTTAGTGAATCTCCTTGTAACTCTTCATTCTAAGGTTAGAAATGAATTTTCTTTTATGAGAAAAAAAAATTAAGTTTAAAAAATTAGGGCCAGGAGCATGACCTAGTAATAGAATGCTTGCCCAGAATGCAGGAAGCCCTGGGTTTGATTCCTCAGACCACATACACAGAAAAAGCAGGAAGTGGTGGTATGGCTCAAGCGGTAGAGCTCTAGCCTTGAGAAAACTGAAGGACAGTGCCCACGACTGGCTAAAGAAAAAAAAATTAACTCAAAATCTAAAACAGTAATATATATAGATCTATCTATCTATCTATCTATCTATCTATCTATCTATCTATACACAGATCAAGAGTTTGGGCTATAGAGTGCTTGCCTAGCATGCACAAAGACCCAGAGTCCATTCCTCGGTACCACATACAAAGAAAAAGCCGGAAGTGGTACTGTGGCTCAAGTGGCAAACCACTAGCCTCAAGAAAGCCCAAGGCTCAAGCCCCTGGACTGGCAAAAAAAAAAAAAAAAAGTATATAGCTGTGGAATTTTTTCCCCTAAAATGCATGAACTTGCTGGGCACCAGTGGCTCATGCCTGTAATCCTAGTTACTTAGGCAGCTGAGATCTAAGGATCATGGTTGGAAGCCAGCCCGGGCATTAAAGTCCCCCTAAGACTTTTACCTCCAATTAACCACTCAAAAACAGGAAGTAGCACTGTGGCTCAAGTGGAAGGAGCACAAAGAGGCTCAGGGACAACACACCCAGACCCTGACTTCCAAACTCACAACTAATGATCAAAAAAAAAAAAAAATCATGATCTTAAGAAACCTTGCTTGCAAATTAGATATGTGAAGCTTACAGAGGAGTCATTTCTTAAAATACCTGTACTTCTTCCAGTGCCTTTTATATCCTACTTCAACTGCTGCTGAATCACCTCTCAGCAACTTATACAGAATCCAAAGTAATTTTCACTCATCTCAGATTAATTTTTCCCCCTCATTCCTAGGGTTTGAGCTCTGGGCCTGAGAGCTGTCCCTGAGCTCTTCAGCTCAAGGCTAGTGCTCTAACACTTTGAGCCACAGCACCAGTTAGGTCTTCTGGTCATTAATTGGAGATAAGAGTCGCATGGACTTTCCTGCCATGGCTGGCTTTGAACTGCCATCCTCAGATCTCAGCCTCCCGAGTAGCTAGGATTACAGCTGTGGACCACTGGTGCCCAACAAAGGCTGCAGATTTTTCTTAGAGTCCATCCGCTCTAATAAAAAACACCACCTCCTCCATTCAACCTCTCAAAATGTGGCTTGTTTTCTTGCGATCCACCTTGTACTCTTCCACTTTAATTTTTTCACCTTTTAGTATTTTTTTTTACATTCCTGTTCATGGGGCTTGAACTCTGAGCTTGGGCACTATACCTGAGCAGTACAGCTCAAAGCTATCACTCTACCATGTGAGCCACAGTGCCATTTTCTGTTTCCTCATGGTTGATCGGACTTTTGTGCCCAGGCTGGCTTTGAACCAAGATCCTCAGATCTCAGCCTCCTGAGTAGCTAGGATTATGTATGAGCCACCAGTGCCTAGCACCTTCCAGTATTTTAAAGAAAAATTGAGCCAGGTGCTGGTAGCTCTATTTATATTTAACACCGTGCCAGGCACGGTGGTTCACCCCTGTACTTCTAGCTACTCAGGAGGTTAAGATCTGAGGGTCATGGTTCAAAGTCAGTCCAAGTACTAATAGAGTTCCTGAGACTCTTATCTCCAGTGAACCACCAGGAAACCAGAAGTGGCACTGTGGCTCAAGGGATAGGGTGGTAGCCTTGAGCTGAAGAGCTCGGGGACAGCATCCAGGCCCAGAGTTCAAGTCCCAAGACCCACAATAAATAAATAGAATTATACATATGTATATAGTTGTAACTCATTTATATTTTATTTAAGAATTATTTGAATTTTATTTATATTTAAGAATTGTGTTGTTTTATCACTTCCCAAGAATGAAGAAGGGACAGTAGTGGGTATAGCTGCCCTTTCATATTGAGTGCTGCGGCATGCTACTGGTAGGCTATCTATGAAGTGAACTTTTGGTTCACAAGACGCAGAAGATTACCAAGACTGGTATAATGGAACACAGCATGGGTTATGTGATAAATGATTACAGAAGCTTGTTCTGTAACTTTACGTCCAATTAGTATGAGCGAATGGCAGGGGGAACTGTAGCACAGTCTGCTTCATTCAAGGTCTTGTCGATGACAGGTCTGTACTCCAGAGTCACCTTGACAAGAAGTAAGAAGGGTACTGTATTCATAAACTACTTTAATGGCAACTCCTCTGTACAACTAATTGAAAATAATAAAAAATTAAATTAAAAAAAGCTGGGTGAGGTGGCTCACGCCTATAATCCTAGCTACTCAGGAGGTTGAGATCTGAGGATCCTGGTTCAAAGCCAACCTGGGCACTAAAGAACAAAGAACACGAGATTATTATCTCTTCTTATTTCCAACTAACCTCAAGGAAACGGATGTGGGGCTGTGGCTCAAGGGGTAGGGCAGAAGCCTTGAGCTGAAGAGCTCAGAGACAGCGCCCAGGCCCAGAGTCCAACCTCCATGACCGACCAAAAAAAAAAAAAGAATTTGAATGTGTGCATGCACGCACCAAGGTTTGAATATAGGGCCTCACACTTGACAGGCTAGGTACTTGAGCCAAGCTTACAAACCTTCATTCTTGTTTTTGAGAAATTTTTTTTCTGCCCAGACTGGTCTCAAACCATGATTCTTCTATTTCTGCTTTCAGCCTCCCAAATAGGACTATAGGCTATAGGCACCAATATCTGGCCCAGAGAAAATCTTTCCACCTTTACTTTGTTTTAGGCAGGTATTTTATCATAGCCAAGCAAAATTAACACAGTCACCACACCTTCCTTGCCACGAGCACGAATTATATGATCTTTGCCCTCACTACAGGAGCTGATCCTGCACTAAGGCTACCCTGAACCACCTCATACCTTGGACTCCTTTCTTCAGTGAGAAACGGGACCCACAATAGCTTTATCAGTGGGACTTTAAGTACTGAAAACTCTTTTGCTGAAAATTAGTTAACTCTACTTACGTTCCCGTATCCAACTCCTATAATCTGGACCCTAGAGAGACTTTGCAGTCACCTTGGGTTCTAGACAAAAGGCAAACTGTTCTTCAGACAGGGTAATACTACCCCTAAAGGGTAGTATAAAATCTCTAGGCAGACAATCTACAAGGCACAACAATGACTTGTAAATCTCTCCTCAAGGGATGACAGTTGATAGTTAACTTCTTTAGAACCCCTTCTAAACTAGGACTACTTAAAGCCTCTCTCCCCAGCCCAGTCCTGCATTTAAACTCATAGCTTATTGTCTCTGCCACAAAGACAGCTGAGGGTGGGCTCAAGTGTTTGTCTTCCCATGTCTTTCATGTCATGTAATAAAATCTCCCGTTTTTCTCTTTAACAGATGTATCGGGGTGGATGGCTGGACTTGACATTGAGAACTCCTGGAGTTTGGGCCTGGGGTATCTTGACAGGTGGTTTAAGCCTAGGCTGCTTCACAATTGGTCACTACCAAAGACCAAACTACAGTACCTCAGCCCATCTCTAAGCAGAGAGGATGCCCCATATACCTTCCCAGTCTTGATGTCCACATAAGAGAGAGTATGTTTCCTCCAGTGCTCCTCAAATGGCCTCATCTGCTGTCCCTGGATGGGCTTAGAGTAGTCATACTCATCAATCCGCACCTGTGGTCAGAAATGCATCCTCAGGGTCACCAACATCAGCAGCAAACAAATATTTTCATTTTGCTTTTTGCTCTAGATCCTGGACCATTTCCTCAACTTTTTTTTCAGCTGTCCCATAAATCATCATTATTAACTGTTTTAATTTTAGCAAGTATATTAAAATTTTTCAAACTCTCTAAGAGAAGCTGAATACGAGAGTAAGGAAAATCATACACATGGTATCTGGAAAGATGAGTAAAAACTGCTTCAAATAAAAAACAAAAATCCAAATCTGTGGCTATTTTCTGCTGAGAATGAGTGGAAAATGGGCAGGTTATCCCTGCCCTGGTTATCCCTGCCCTGGTCCAAGGCAACTGCAGCAAAGCACAAGCTCCACACATGTAAATTACTGGATGAGCTTTTCCCCAGAGAGCAAGGTCTACCTTGTTTCTGAAGCTGTATTTATCTCAGCCTTAACAGGCCACCCTGGAGAAGCTCACCATTCCAGGCACATGCTGGGTATGCCCAATTAATGAAAAATAACCCTCCTCAAAGTAAAACTCCTGCTTAGCCAACATTCCCATTCACTCACCCCTCATTACCCTCACATGGTTTTCAAATTGTGTCTGCCTCATGCAGCGTCCATATATAAGTATCTTTATCAGCCAATATATATCCATCCTGAACTTATAGTTACACTTCAGCCCCTCCCTATGCCCGATCCAAAATGTATGTTTCTGAGACACCAGTCTGTCTGACAAACATGTGACCCCACCATTTTGTTCAAAGATGCTACATGGGCAGTAGATGCTGACTCCAACCAAAGAAAAAGGTCACATGGTTCTAAGGGTGGTGGAACAGAAGTGAAAGTTACTGGAGAGATAGGGGTAAGAGGGAGAACACGAGGTATAGGGAGTATATCTTGAAGACCCACCTTGTAATCTTCCCTGGCGTGAGCACCTCGTGACTCCTTCCTTGCCTCTGCACCATAGATGGTCTGCAGTGCACACAGCATCAGATTCTGCAGCTCCAGGGTCTCCACCAGGTCAGTGTTCCAGACCATTCCTGAAGGTATACACAGATACCTTGAGAGTCACAATGTGTTTGCTCTAGGGTGCTGTGGAGTCTCTAAGTACATGCTGCTAGTCTAGCGTGGCTAGTCTAGCTAGTGGGCAAGGGCCCCTAGGACAGCAGGCAGAGGGAGATACCCCAGGTAAACGGGATAGACACTAGCCCCTTAAAGAAGGAAACAATCCCAGAACATGCTGGTCAGCTCACCCCTGTCAAATGTCTTCAGGTGACTTAGGTCTCCGTAGAGCTGGCTGATTTTCTTACAACCTTCTTGCAGCACATTTCCCTCACGGAACACTGCAGCATGATTCTGCATTGACTGTAACAAGGTATCTATGAACTTTTCTATTCCAGTACCAGGGCTCAAACTCAAGGCCTCAGGCTTTTCTACTCACTGCTGGTGCTCTATCATTTCAACAGTGCCTCCAGTCCAGTATTTTGATGCTTAACTGGAGAGAAATCTTACACTTTTCTTCCTGAGCAGGCTTCAAACTGTGATCTTCAGGTTCTGACTACTGAATAGCTAGAATTACACAGGTGTAAACTACTGGTTCCTATTTTATCTCTACACTTAAAATCTATAGAAGCCATACAAAAAGTCATTAGACTAATTTCTGCATTTCACTTTATGTAAAATACTTAGGAAATTAAGATTCTGAGTTCAGAGGTCGGGAGTGTGGCTTAGTGATAGAGTGCTTGCCCAGCATGCATGAAGCCCTGGGTTCAATTCCTCAGTACCACATAAATAGGAAAAGCTGCCCCCTTCCCCCCCTTTTTTGAGACAAGGTCTCACTATGTATCCCAAGATGGCATAAACTCAAGATCTTCTTGCCTCTCAAGTGCTAGTGTTACAGCACTTCACACCCTATTAAGTCTCAAGTTTTGTTTTGTTGACCTTTTTTTTGGCCAGTCCTGGGGCTTGAACTGAGGACCTGAGCACTGTCCTTGGGCTTTCTCAAGAGCTTTACTCCTTGAGCCACAGCACCATTTTTGGCTTTTTTCTATGTATGTGGTACCAAGGAATTGAATTTGGGCCTTCATGCATGCTAGACAAGCACTCTACCACTAGGCCACCCTCCCAGCCCTGTTTTGCTGTTTTGAAACAGCTTTTTATTTTTTTTTATTTTTTCAAACTAGTGTTTGAACTCAAGTCCTCATGCTTGCTATCTCAGCTAGCTCTCAATTACTTGAGCCATGCCTCCAGCCAATGCTTTTTTGCTTGTTATTTTAGAGACATAATCCCAGACTTTCCTGCATGGGCTGGCCTCAAACTGTGATTTTCTAAATCTCAGCCTTCTAAACAGCTAAGATTAAGGGCATGAACCACCAGAGCCCAACTTTGCTTAAAGCTTAAAAAAAAATTATCTATATTCACATACACAGTATTATTACAAAGGTGATGAAGAGAGGGGTTAAACTTACGTAAGTCAGGTTGCTTCAGGTTTGTTTGGGGGTGGGGGAGGCAGTCCTGAGGCTTGAACTCAGGGCCTGGGCACTGCTCTTGAGCTTTCTCAAGGCTAGTGCACAGTCACCTGAGCCACAGCACCATTTCTGGCTTTTTCTGTGCATGTGGTACAAAGGATCCAAACCCATGGCTTCATGCATATTAGGCGAGCACTCTACCATTAGGCCATGTTCCTGGCCCTCAGCTGCTGTTTTCTTATGTTAGCTTAACATACTGTATAAACATTCCATGTGCTTCTATAGTTTCATAATTAATCTGTACATCATTTAAAAAGAAAGATTTCCATTCTCCAGCAGTTTCTGGAGCATAGTTAAAATCACCTAATCTGTATTGGTGAGTATAGAGGGAGAGGAAGGAACAGAGGACTTCTAAGTCTTGCTGATGGGTCTGGGAGGCACAGCCTGGCTATCTGAGGGTCTACTGGTCCCGTTTACTTAAGCATATCACTTATTAAGTGGCTTTTATTGTTTATGTTCATCAGAAACAATAAACACAATGGCAGCTCATTGGCTAAGTGCCTTTTCCAGCATCTCCAATCAAATGTACAGGCATCATCTAATGGATGGTCTTTTCTCTTACTCCTCACTCTTCACTCTCCTTGCTATAGATTGGTAAAAACACAAGTCTATTTCTTTTTCTTTCTTTCTTTTTTGGCTTGTTATTTTAGAGGCAGAATCCCAGACTTTCCTACATGGGCTGGCCTCAAACTGTGAGGCCATGGGACTCATGGGGTTTGAGCTCTGGGCCCGGGTGCTGTCCCCAAACTCTTCAGCTCAAGGCTAGTGCTCTACCACTTTTGAGTCACAGCATGCTAGGCAAGCACTCTACCACTAAGCCACATTCCTAGCCCCTAAGGCTATTTCTTTCTTGTAATTTCTATCACTAACCTAAATGGCTCTTCATCTATTATATGAGACTAACTTGGAGGCATTTCATCTGACATAATTGTAATGGAAACCATCACTTAATGGTTTCTTAGGAAAATAAATTGCAACAGAATTTGGTAAACATTGGTTAAACCTCTTTCATATTCTTCAGCATTCTTCTGTCCTTTGTATATTGATCTGTTTAGGTTCAAGCAGGAATTCTATACATTTTTGGTCAATTTGTGAATCATTTATGGGCAGATTACTTTGGGAATACTGAAAAGCTACTCATCTTCACATGTAAATCTTTTTCTTTGGGCAGTACTGGGGTTTGAACTCAAACTCTTATGCTTGGTAGAGAGGGTACTCTAACATTTCTTATTTTTCAAATAGAGTGTTAATTTTTTTTTTTTCATTTTTGCTAGTCCTGGGGCTTAAACTCAGACACTGGTCATTGTCCTTCAGCTTTCTTAAAGCTAGTGTCCTACCACTTGAGCCACAGAACCATTTTCGGCCTTTTCTGTATACATGGTACCGAGGAATTGAACCCAGGGCTTCATGCATGCTAGGTAAGCACTCTACCAACATGCTACATTCCCAGCTCCTGACATAGTGTTTTGTGAACTTCTTTATGGATCAAGCATCCATCGATCTAAGCCACTAAGCACATGTAGTCATTTATATAAAAAGTGAAATAAAATGTGCCAGGAGTTTGACCTAGTGGTAGAGTGCCCACCTAACATACCGGAAGACCCGAGTTTGATTCCTTGGTACCACATACATAGAAAAAGTGGTACTGTGGCTCAAGTGTTAGAACTCTGGCCTTCAGAAAACCCAAGTGCTCAGGCCCTGAGTTTAAGGCCTGGGACTGGCAAAAAAAAGTGAAATAAAATGTGAAAACTGAGTTTCACAAGCTGATCACATCTCAATTACTCCTTACCCCTCTATAGCCCATGTTACTGCCCTAACAGTGCTGACTGAAAGGGTGCATCTGCACTGACCTCTCCCTCCTCCTCATCTGTGAAGGCATATCAATGGGTCCAGTGTCAAGACACCTCCTCAACATTGGACGCTACGGATGTGAAGTTTCTGGATGACAATGAGATGTAAGCATGGGTGTGTGTTGTCTGCTAGGAACACTGAGACTCAGTTTTCCTGTTCTGGCCATGACATACACAATGGTTACCATGCTCAAGCATAAACATGCTAATAATACTACTCAGCCATGTTTTATGCTCTGGACCGAACAACTTCAGCATTCTATGTAGAAAAAAACGAACTCTTGTGGAGCTTCCCACTTATTTTTGACTTGAGACAGCAAAGAATTGGTTCTTCTGCTGCTGAACCCCAAATATTCGTGCAGGCAGCTGCATTTGCAGCCTATTCCTACCTTCTGCATGCTGAGTCGCAGTTCTGATGTTCTGATGCTTCCATCAGCAAACCTCAATTTGTCAAGGTTCATGACAGATTCTTCCCCAGCATTTGCCTTAATTGGAGGAACTTTATCTCCTTAATAATAAAGAAAGGAGAAGGGAAGTAAGGGAAAGAAGCTGGGGTTTAACTATTCAAAAACATTAAGAAAAACTAATAGATTCTGAACAATAAAATTTTACCACAGCCCTTCCTGGAATGTGCAAGTGCAGATGTAACTTGAGCTAATACTGTCCTGAACTCCACCTGAGGAACCATCTGGGGCCAATTTTACCTCTTTCTCTCTTTAGTAAACTTGGGCTTGAATTCAGGACTAGCCAAACTAATACAACTAATACAATCTTTCCCTTCTGAACTATGAAAAGACACCCAGCCCACCTCATCTTGACATCACCATCCTATAACCTCTGGATTTGTTCCCTCACTTCTATAGGAAAAAAAACAACTTCCTTTATGATCACTATGCAAATTTTCCGTAATAAACTGATTCTGAAGCTTTACATGTTCTGAAAGAGCCAAGGGGTTTGAAGTGAACACGTACCAGGTCTGCAAGATTCTGCGATGCTCAGAGCACAGGCCCGGCCAAAGACAACTAAATCCAAGAGAGAATTTGCCCCGAGTCGATTGGCACCATGCACTGAGGCACAGGCCGCTTCCCCACAGGCGTACAGACCAGGCACAATCTGGTCCTGTCCGTTCACATGCTTCAGTACCTGCAGGAAGATTACAAACAAAATGTTAAGCTGTCCACATCTCCACAGGCCCATACCACCAGAACTATCTGGTTTAAAGAGGGTGGGGGAAGGAGGGAAGTAAAGACTGACTCCTGTGTCTCAGATGAAACCCTCCGAATGCATCCTCTCCTTTGGAACACTTTTGACAGGAGTAGGTCAAAGGATACACTTTACATCCTGCAGCTTCACTCCCAGATCTAAGGTGCTTTGGACCTTCACTGCCACCTTAACCACTGTGGGGCCATGGATTAAGGAGTATGGTAGGTAGAGGAAAATCACAGGGAAAAGGAAGAATTTCCACTCACTGTTCCTCTGCGAAGAGATAACAACAATCCCTACCCTAAGCCCTGACCCAGGAAACCAAACCAGAAAGACAAGCTGACTTACAAACTGCACACCAGGCCAGGTACCAACTGTCAAGGCCACTGGTTCAAAATATCATTGTAAAATTAACCAGAGATCATACAAAAAAAGGTAGAAAAGCTGCACAATATTTCATCTCTGGGGGAATTATACACTAATATTTGTGCATGAGGCAGAATGTAACCAAGTTTCCTTCTGCCCTCCAGGAACAGCAATTTACAACAAATGCAAACTATCGAACAATATAGTGTTTTCCAAAACACCTCAACTATCTAAAGACAGCTGTGAGGTGGGCCCAGCACCATCACCTGCCCCTTGTAGTTGGTGGGAATACCGCCCATGTTGTAATGCACAGTGGGAAGGACAGGGATAGGCTCCTTGGTGACGTCCACACCAGCGAAGATCATGGCTGTTTCTGAAATGCCAGGGAGGCGTGTGGCCAGCTGTTCAGGAGGCAAATGGTGCAACTGCAGGTAGACATGATCTTTCTCAGGGCCACAGCCTCTGCAAACAGAGCATCATAACATGAAGCCAACAACAGTGACGCACAAACCCAAATCATCAAAAGCATATGAACATCAGCACCCTGCACTGAGGGAAATTTTCCCTTCCTTTATGACTTGCTCTTTTATCAAGTACAAATTTTACTAATTGCCAAAACAATCTGGCGGAACAAAATTTTGACTTGGGTACCATCGTTTATTGTCTTGCTTTATAAATGCATTACAAAACCCTCTATATACCAAGTACCCCCAACAAAACCACTGGTACTGGAGTTAAACCCAAGGCCTGTTACTCTACCACTTGAGCTCCAGCCAAAACCCGTCTCTATATCCCAGTTGCTTTTTCTTTCTTACCTTTTTTTGGGGGGAGGGGGGTGCATTTTGTTATTCTTTTTTCTTTTCTTTTTTTTTGCCAGTCCCAGGCTTGAGCTCAGGGCCCGAGCACTGTCCTTGGGCTTTCTCAAGGCTAGAGTTCTACCACTTGAGCCTCAGCACCACTTCCAGCTTTTTTCTATGCATGTGGTACCCAAGAATCAAACCCAGGTCTTCATGCATGCTAGGCAAGCACTCTACACTAGGCCAAACTCCCAGTCTGCATTTTGTTGTTTTTGAGATAGGGTTTCCTTAACTTCAGATTGTCCTTGAACTCATGATTTTGCTGCCTTCACCTCCTGAATACATGAGTAGGAACTTATATTACCTGGACCTGGGCACTGTCCCTATTCTTCATTTTGCTCAAGGCTAGCACTCTACCACTTGAGCCACAGCTCCACTTCTGGCCTTTTCTGTTTATTTAGTATTGAGGAATCGAACCCAGGGCTTCATGCATCCTAGGCAAGCACTCTACCACTAAGACACATTCCCAGACCCATCATTTTTTTGTATGACAGCATCAACCCTACAAAGGACATATTCAAAGTTTTAAATGTACATGCCCTGTAGGTTGCCAAGACATCTGCAAGTATTAAATGATATGACACAACTCCCAAGATTCATGTGCAGAGTTCAGGCTGAGTGTGTGTATTTCTCACTCCATATTGAGTGCCTATCACACGTTAACTCTTAGATCAACACTGATATGAAAGAATGTGATATTCTCAAAGAGTTGGTCATTAAAAACAGCAAAGGAATAACAGGTAATTTTAACTCTACCCTTTGGTGCCTTTCTGCAAGGCATTTCTGCAAGAAATGACAATTTATTGAAACTCAGAAGCAACAACAGCCCCAATATTAAAACACAGGCATAATCAACCACCACTAGAGAAAACTATAGAGAAAAGAATGTGAGGGTGCCTGCCTGCACATGCTCACACAACTCCGCAGGTGAATAACACAAACTAACACAAACCTTCCTTCACGGATCTCCATAGTCATGGACCGAGACACCACATCTCTGGATGCTAGGTCCTTTGCAACAGGGGCGTATCTCTCCATGAATCTCTCACCCTGACTGTTAATGAGAATGCCTCCTTCTCCACGGCATCCTTCTGTGATGAGACAGCCAGCGCCATATATGCCTGCAAAAAATCCAGGTCATTAAACACTCATAAGCAAATAATCACTAAGTACATTATTTCAAATCCTTAATGCTTTTGTGAGTTGGTGGAGGCACTGATACTTTAACTCAGGTCTGGGCACTTTCCCTGAGCTCAAGACTAATACTTTTTTGCTCAAGTCCCCCACTTCTGGCTTTTTTGGTGGTTCACTGGAATCTCACACATTTTCTTACCCAGGCTAGCTTCAAACTGTAATCCTTAGATCTCAGCCTCTGGAGTAACTAGAATTAGAGGGGTGAGACACCAGTACCCAGCTTTCATTTTAAAGACTATTTTGGAGGGGAAAAAAAAAAGTGTGCAAAGGGTATTATACTCTAAACAGAACATAACAGAAAAGTCAATAGTAAGAAGTGTGCAAATCAAGCAGCAAAGACAAACACAAAGTGCAAAACAGTCTAGAAAAAATAGCATCACCCAGTAAGAAGGCTCTGTCTATATTATTAAACCTCATGTGGGCTCAAAGCCTCTATTTTTAATTTCTGAACATAGATTTGTATTATGAAATTGTGTCAAGTATGTCAGACAGGAATGAGCTTTTCATGTCTGACTAAAGTACTCCAATACTAAAAAGGATAGGAATTACACTATGGCTACAGTTAATACTATATTCACTCAAGTTCTCTGCAATGTCTCTAAATAATACCATCCCATCCTTAGAGACGAGCAAATTAAAGCTTAGAAAATTATCAAGTTCACAGAGATGGCAAAACATCCAGGCTATAAAATCAAATATGTATTTTTAACCAGGACTTTGTGTCCATCAATGCCAATTTTAATTTTTAAGAGACAAGTAAATAAATATGAAGTGTAAACTTTTCTTGAATATGCTATAAAGTTACATGCTTTAAAATGGGGGGGGGGAATAGAAATAAATGCATCAGCTTTCCCTCCCCTAGTTTCAGTTATATTCTTTGGGGTAGTTTATTTCCCAAACACTGTGAAGGAACTTAAGAAATGCAGCTCTGAACATACCATATAACAGAAAGGCTATGGAGGTTCAGTGACATTTAAATTATTATTATTATTTTATTTTTTGTGCCAGTCCTGGAGCTTGGGCTCAGAGCCTGAGCACTGTCCTTGGACTTTCTCAAGGCTAGAGCTCTACCACTTGAGCCACAGCACCAATCGTAGCTTTTTAAACTATGTATGTGGTACCAAAGAATCAAACCTGGTTTTTCGTGCATGCTAGACAAGCATTCTACAACTAGGTCAAACTCCTGGCTCTAAATTATTATTATTTTTAAGCCAGCAAATTCATTTCTCAGTTTTCATTCTGGTTTTTTTTTTTTCACTTGTTTTTTTTTTTAATGAAAGGTATATAAGGTTACTTCATTCCTGCATCTTCTCAATTGTTTCTTCCTTAAATTTGCCCTTTTCCTTTCCTAAAAATATGGAACGTTTCACGAATTTGCGTGTCATCCTTGCGCAGGAGCCATGCTAATCTTCTCTGTATCGTTCCAATTTTAGTATATGTGCTGCCGAAGCGAGCACTTCATTCTGTTTTTGTAAAACATCTGATCTCATATTTCTATCTCCACTGTTTGACAAACTTACCACTTCCACAAGTGATTCCTTTCTAGCCATTATGGTTTACTTTTTCTTTGTCCATTGTGGGGCTTGTGCTGTTTCTGAGCTCTTCTGCTCAAGGATAGCAATCTACACTTTGAGCTACAGCTCTACTTCCCCCTTTCTCATTCTAAATGCTAACCTTAACCCTAGAATCAGGTCAAGTGCTATCTGGCAACTCACCCCCTTACCGTGGGGGTCTGACATTCCCCCAGGAAATCAAACTCCACCTAAAACTACCTCTAGGGAGAACTGTGTCCTGGAAACTTCAGAGCACTGAACAGGTACCATAAACCAGACAAGAATCCTGTCCTACCTGTGGGGTGAAACTGAACAAACTCCAAGTCCTGGCAAGGCAAACCAGCCCTGGTAATCATGGCTGTGCCATCCCCCGTGGTGGTGTGAGCAGACGTGCAACTGAAGTAGGTCCTCCCATAACCTCTGGAGACAACAGAACACAATGAGTACAGTCTAACCATCCTAGGACCTACTGGCCCACAGAACCATAGAGCATAGACTGAACCTTCTGAAAGATGAGCTAAAACAAATATTTTTCCCTCGATCACAGGAATGTAAAGCCTCACTAATAACAATCCCTATCATGGTAATAACGAATGGTACTATGAATAATACTAATACATGGCTATGAACATGCTTAACCTACAATAAAAGGTAGCTTTTCTTACCCAGTGGCAACAACAGTGTTCTTTGCTCTTATACGATGTATGGACCCATCCTCTATGCACAGTGCAATGACACCACGGCACTCCCCGTCTTCCATCAGGAGATCCAAAGCAAAATACTCCACAAAATAGCTGGTGTCATACCGCAGAGACTACAAGAAAAAGACCACCTATTTTAAACTGCACTCATGATAAGAGTTAAACCAATAAAGATTTAAAATACGAGTGGCTAAACCATTTGAGCTTTAACAACTTTATTCCGTTCCATTAATAAATGGATGACATGAGGGGGGCGAAGAAGAAAAATGTGAAAGGAGTTAACAATATTCGACAAGAAATGTCTGGGAGTTTGGCCTAGTGGTAGAGTGCTTGCTTAGTAAGCATGAAGACTGGGGTTCAGTTCTTTGATACCACATACATAGAAAAAGCCAGAAGTCGTGCTGTGGTTCAAATAGTAGAGCGTTAGCCTTGAGAAAGCCCAAGGACAAAGCTCAGGCCCTGAGTTCAAGCCCCAGGACTGGCCAAAAAAAAAAAAAAAATGCACTTACTACCTTATGTATGTAACTGTAACACCTCTGTCCCTCACCCTGACACTAAAATCAAATTTAAAAAAATTAAACTGTAATCCTAGCTACTCAAGAGGCTGAGATCTGAGCATTGTGGGTCAAAGCCAGCCCAGACACTAATGATGGTGAGACTTATATCTCCAATTAACCACTAGAAAACTGGAATGGTGCTGTGGCTCAAGGGATAGGGTAGTAGCCTTGAGCTGAAGAGCTCAGGGATGGCACCCAGGCCCAGAGTCCAAGCCTCAGGACCAGAGGGGGGAAATTTTTAAAAAATAAATGGATGGCATAAACCTAAGGAAATACTAAGGTTTGAAATAGAATCACAAGTTACATCAGTTGCAAGAGTACAAAAAGGCAATCTAGGAGCCAGGAGTTTGGCCGAGTGGTACAGTGCTTGCCTAGCATGCACAAAGACCTGGGTTTGATTTCTTCATACAACATACACAGAAGCGGGCAGTGGTGCTGTGGCTCAAGTGGTAGAGCACTAGTCTTGACAAAGTCCAAGGTCAGTGCTCAGGCCCTGGGTTCAAGCCCCAAGACTGGCCAAAAAAAAAAAAAAAAAAAAAAGGCAATCTACATTCATCAATGAACATATACCATGCAAATAATGCAACAAACAAAAAAGGCAACAAATTTTGAATGACTCTGTTTGATAATATACCTCTTAACCTTAGCACAGCTTAAGAGGTACTCCAGGGTCTTGGTGGTTGTGTGTAGCATTGAATGCTCTTGAATTTGGCATCAGAGGGAGGACAAGGGACCATGGAGTAAGACTTAGACCAGAGGTGCTATCCACATGTGGTAATGTCATCAAAATAAAACAGAACATCCAGATCCTCAGACACACCAGCACCTCTGTAGGGGCAACATGAGTCTGGTAGCTGACCAACTAGACAGTGCAGATACGCACATTTCTACACCCACAGGGATCCAGCACCACTTGGGTTAAATATAAGAGCCTACGTAGAAAATTCAAGTGTCCCTCAGAAGCCTGGGCCAGCCCCCAGGGACAACTGCAAGACAGGAAGATCCTGTTACACACCTGTATACCCAAAAATGCACTTAGGTCATAGAAAAGTTATTGGTGTTCCAACACTTGTTAATTCATCACCTGTTTTTGTCCACCTGAAGTAAATTCAGAGTTCATAATATAGATTATAGGTATTTGGCAACTTTGAAGTGGACCTTGATCATCCAGTGACTACTAACCCTACAGTCTTGGTCCAGTATTTTTGTTATTGTTTTGTTTCGTTTATTTTGGTTATGGGGCCTGAACTTATAGCTTGGATGCTGTCCTTGAGCTTTAGTGCTCAAGGTTAGCATTCTACCACTTTGAGATTTAAGTACACTTCCAGTTTTCTGGTAGTTAACTGATGAGTCTCAGACTCAGACTTTCCTGCCTGGCTGGCTTCAAACTTCGATCCTTAGATCTCAGCTTATAGAGTAGCCACCTGTACTTGGCTTGTAATACAGTTTTAAAGTTGCAATCGTGGTAATAAAACAAATCAATCAGTTCAGTAACTCAAAGGCAGTAAGAGCCCTAAGATACAAAGTCTGTTCTTTTTCTGTTTTTTGCTAGTCCAAGGGCTTGAATCCAGTCATGAGCACTGAAGATTTGTACTCAAGGTTCATATTCTACCATTTTGAGCCACAGTGCCACTTCTGACTTTTTGGTGGTTAATTAGAGATAAGAGTCTCATGGACTTTCTTGCTCCACCTGGCTTTGAACCTTTATCCTCTTATCTCATTCTGCTGATGTGTGGCAAATGCTTTATTCTACTACCACAAGACTCAACTGACATGCCCTGACTCCTGCACACCCCCACCCCCAGGAAGCCTCACCCTTCCATATAAGGTGTGCAAGAGTGAGTGACCTGTGCGATCAGCCACACAGCAGCACCGGTGGGCCTGTCCACCTTTCCCAAACTTGAGGCTTTGTCCACCAAATGCACGCTGATAAATCTTCCCTTCTTCAGTTCTGCTAAATGGCATCCCATAATTTTCAAGCTGTAAAACACACATACATACACACACACACACAATTAAAAAAAAAAACATATTATTACCATAGAAGAATGAAGATATTTGTGGTAAAATCTCAAACCCCATGCTAATACAGTCTATGAAAACCATCCACCATTTAGCTTACAGGCTAAATGAACTGAATGATTATAGGAAAAGAATTTTGTCAGTTTAGCTCACTACTATTCTTTTGGCTGATCACAGTTGCCTCAACTCTACCAGGGCCAGAACTCAGGACCCCATGCATTCTAAGCAACTACCACTGAGTTACATCCTCAACCCTCCTATTTCTTCCAGGGCTTCTTTCATTGTTAGAAGCAGAGCATGCACAAAAGGACCCACAGCTTCCTATTACCTCAACCACAGAGGCAGGGGCCTGCTCTGTCATGTAGTGGATGGCATCCTGATCCCCCAGCCAATCGGAGCCCTTCACAGTGTCGTAGAAGTGCCATCTCCAGTTGTCTTCTTCCATGTTCCCCAGAGCAGCATTGATCCCTCCCTGGAAACACCATGTACTGCTTATACAATTTAAGACACCTTCTCATCACACCTTCTGGCCCATCTCCTCCCTGGGACCTGATCAGAGACAACTCCTTGGGCAGTAATTTTCCTTGAAGCATTCAAGTCATGACTCTTCCAAAGTAGCTCAATGATATAATCTCTCTGTGATGGAGGTGACACTAATTTCTAAGGCCATAGGAGGACTGAGGACAGAATGCACTTAACTTTCCCATTACTTACCTAGCAAGCACATAAAGTACTGAACATATCATGGCAAAATGTTCTTGACAGCACGTGTGGGCATGTATTAAAAACAAGAAACACTTCTCATCACATATTAAACACAACAGTCAAACACCCCATTCCTCACCTCTTTCAGCTATATGTAGATATTATTCCATTGTTACCCTCATGGTCATAGAATATAGCAAATACAGAAACAAATTTCTCACCCTCTTCTTCCATAACTTAAATTCTAACTTCTCCTATTTAGAAAGCTTTTGAAAAAGCCCATGGATATGATTTGGGTATGACCTCCTAGGGTGTATGTGTTAAGATGCAGGATACCTGGTTGGCACATTCAAAGGATGTTAGGTCTTTGGAGCATATTCTTTATTTTTAATTTTTGGCAGTCCTGGGGCTTGAACTCAGGGCCTAGGCACTGTCCTTGGACACTTTTTGCTGGAAAATAGCCCTCTGCTACTTTAGCCACAGTGCCATTTCTGGCATTTTCTGCATATGCGGTATTGAGGAATTGAACCCAGGGCTTCCATGTATGCTAAGCAAGCGCTCTGCCACTAGGCTACACTCTCGGCCCTGGAGCATACTTTTTGTAAATATTTTATTTCTCCTGGGAATCTTGTTAGTTTTTGGGAAAATGTTGCTATAAAAGACCACAAATGGCCCTGCCTGCTGTCTGGCTCCTTTTGTGGGTATGTGACCTTTCCTCTTCTCATCGTCTTACCATAATGCCATCTGCCACATGTGACACAGCCTATGGAGTCCTCAACAGAGATCAAAATGCATAGGGATGCTCAGTTTTGACGTCCAGACCATGAGTTAAATAAACCTTTAATACAGTACCTCACCTTGGGGTTTTGTTGTTGTTGTTGTTGTTGTTTTTCCACCTGTAGGGCTTGAATTCAAGGCCTGGGCACTATCCTTGGGCTTTCTCAAGACTAGCACTCTACCACTTAAACCACAGGACCACTTCTGGCTTTTCCTGTGTATGTGGTACCAAGAAATTGAACCCAGGGCTTCATGCATGCTAGGCAAGCACTCTATCACTAGGCCACGCTCCTGGCCCAACCTTGGGCATTTTCTTATATTTACCTTCTAACTTCCTTCTCTCTTTATCAACTACTGTTAAATTATAATTTTTGAGTCAAACAGACCCAAGCTGAATTCCTTCCATAGCTACTGTTCCTTACTATTCCCACTTACAATATCTTCCAGTTGAGTCATTAGCAGAGCTTTTAAGAACCTTGTGGCAAGAGAAATTGCCCAGTTACTTCCTATCCCTTCCCCAACCCCCTTCCTGTGTTCTGAAAGCCATTGTATTCCCTAGGTCTCTATGAGAAGAAACACCCCTCAGGCCTGGAAGCATGGCCTAGTGGTAGAGTGCTTGCCTAGCATGGACAAACCCTAGGCTCAACTCTTTGGTACCACATACACATAAAAAGCTGGAAGTGGTGCTATGGCTTCAAGTGGTAGAGTTCTAGCCTTGAGAAAGCCCAAGGACAGTGACCAGGCCCTGAGTTCAAACCCCAGGACTAGCAAACAACAACACTAAACAAAAAGGTCCAGCCTGTGCAAATAATTAGTCTGAAGGAAACCAAATCAAAATAGGAGTATGAAGGAGAGTGTGAAGTGGGACAGGAGGACACTAGGAGATCAGTTTCAGAGTGACAAGGAGGCTCTTGCATTGTCTAGAGAAGAGATTTCAAGCAGTGACCCCAAAGTTATGAGGGAGCCTCACTGTAGAGCTTTGCAGCATGAAGAACATTCAGAGGGGCTTTTTCTTACCTGTGCTGCAACAGTATGTGACCGGGTAGGAAAAAGCTTTGTAAGGCAGGCAGTATTAAACCCTGCCTCAGAAAGGCCAAAAGCAGCTCGCAAGCCTGCCCCTCCAGCACCTACCACCACTGCATCAAACTCGTGATCTACTACCGGATACTGAGTAGAAATCTGAAAAAGGAAATTCCACTGTTAATTCACACTTGACCTTGGTAAATGATAAAATAATAGTTACAGCAGGTTAGCCTAAAGGAAATGAGGGAAGAACTAAAATAGCTGTTGGGGGAGGGAAATGGGGACAAAAACATGAGGAGTATCAATGTGTGAGAAGCAATGCATCTACTACCTGGTGAATATAACTGTAACCCCTCTATACATTACAATTAAGAAAAAAAGAGCAGCTGCTATGCACAGATAGACTGCATCCATCCATGTACTTCACACACTGATTTGACTTCAAAATGTGGCAGGGAAACCAGATTGTATGAACCACAGGATTACCCTATGAATCAGGAAAGCCACCACTAGCTGACATTCTGCATACTCTTTTTTTTTTTGGGGGGGGGGGGGATGGATCATGGGGCTTGAACTCTGGACCTGGACACTGACCCTGAGATCCTCAGCTTACAGCTAGTGCTCTACCACTTGAGCCCTAGTGCCACTTCCGGTTTTCTAGTGGTTAACTTGAGGTAAGAGTATCATGGGGTCAGGAGTTTGGCCTAGTGGTAGAGTGCCTTCCTAGCATGCACGAAGACCCAGATTCAATTCCTCAGTACCACATTCATAGAAAAAACCAGAAGTGATGCTGGGGCTCAAGTAGTAGAGCACTATCCTTGAGAAAGCAAAAGGACAGTGCTCAGGCTCTGAAAAAAGTCTCACAAACTTTCCTGCCTGGGCTAGCTTTGATCTATGTGTGATCCTCACATCTCAGCCTCCTGAGTAGTTAGGATTACAAATGGAAGCCACTGGTGCCCAGCTTGTATACTCGATTTTTGAGAATGCTTAAACCACCCAAAAACAGACAACTTCCTCATTTCATGTCCATGTTCGAGGGTCTGATTTATAACTGAGAGGCCAAGTATTTATTCAGAAACTTGGCTTCTGATAACTCAAAAACGTGTATGAAAATTTGGTTGCATTTTTTTTTAAAGCAGAAAGCAGAACAGGCATACTAAATTCACAATCTACATTCCAATGACCATATAATCTTATTTTGAGTAGGAATTCTACCTCCACAACAAATCCAGCTCATTTGTTGTTCACTGTGTTGCTTGATTGGATTTAATCTGGAATCTAGTCTATAGATACATTCACAGCTAAAAGCAAAAGCTGTACCAGTTTACCTGTACCAGGGCTTGACTGAACTCGGGGTCTAACACTCAGTACATTTGCTCATGACTAGCACTCTATCATTAAGCCATACATCCAGTCTGGAATTTTGCTAGCTAACTGGACATGAGGCTTGAACCCAGGGCCTGGGCTGTGTCCCAGAGTCTCTCTATATCAGGGCTAATGTTCTACCACTTGAGGCACAGCACCATTTCTGGCTTTTCTGTATACGTGGTATAAGGAATCAAACCCAGGGCTTCATGCATGCTAGGCAAGCACTCTACCACTAGGCCACACTTTCAATTCACTTCAGGACATTTTTGCCTGGCCTGGCTATGAAGCTTGATTCCTCAGGTCCTCCTGTTGGTTCTGTTTCATAGTACTGGAGGTTGAACCCAGAGCTTCAATGCTCTACCACCTGAGCCATAGCCCAGATATTTTTGCTCTTTAGTTTTTCAGAGTCTCATGCTAACTTGGCCAAAAACTGTCCAAAAACTGATTCTGTCTCTACAGCAGAATAGCCTGTATCACTACACTTGCCCTACACTAAAAATATTTGAACTGGCATAGCCAGGCCTGGTGGTTAATGCCTGTAATCCTAGCTACTCAGGAGGCTGAGATCTGAGAATCAAGGTTCAAAGCCAGCCCGGGCACAAAAGGACCTGAGAGTCTTATCGCCAATTAATCTTTAGAAAATGGGAAGTGGGGCTTGTCTCACAGGTAGGGTGGTAGCCTTGAGCTGAAGAGCTCAGGGACAGTGCCCAGGCCATGTTAAACACCATGATCCATCCCAAAAAAAAAAAAAGAGACTACTGCCCTTCTAAAGTCAAGAGATGTTTAATATGGAGCAGAGAATGAACTTACTGCATCTGAGACTTTAGCAGAGGCCCTCTTATTCCCACCAACAGTGAAATGAAAGCCTTGGATCCGTGTTTCGAAAGTTCTTGGCCACTGTTGACACATAGATGGTATTAGAGTCTTGAAGAAATTGAAATGAAGGAGAGTGAGTTAGAGTCTCCTTTCTAAATTGCTAACCTTTCTTTGCATCTAGTTGCTCTCATTCTTCTAGAAACTTTACCCAAGACCCTTTACCCTGAAGGGCAGACTCAAGGGGACAAGGATTCAAGCCCAGGGTTTCCACTCTACCCCAACTTGATGCCCCAGAAAAAACCCTTGTGAATGTACCCTTGTCATTCTGGAGGGTACTCAATGACTCTGACACTTGCTCCATACTCTCTTAATTTACGGTACACACTGGAAAATAGGAAAGATCCATATTGTCTGTGTGATAGTTTTGCAAACAACTTTTTTTTTTTTTTGCCAGTCCTGGGGCTTGAACTCAGGGCCTAGGCACTGTCCTTGTACACTTTTTGCTCAAGGCTAACGCTCTGCCATTTGAGCTACAGCACCATTTCTGGCTTTTTTCTGTGTATGTGGTATGGAGGAATTGAACCTAGGGCTTCATGCATGCTAGGTGAGCACTCTATCACTAGGCTACACTCCTAGCCCACAATGTTAACATTTTTACTCAATTCCAGCCCTTTTCAAGCTGGAGCTTTGAAAATCCTTGAGGCCTTGCAGTCACTATTAAAATGCCACTGAACTACCTCTTTAGCTCCATGGGAGACTTTAGAACTTGGAAGATCCCCATATTAACCCAATTTCTGCCATTACATAAAACCATTTTAAGTCATTTATTAAGCCTATTTTTTTGTGTGTGTGTGCCAGTTCTCTGGCTTTAACTCAGGGCCTGGGTACTGTCCTTGGACACTTCTTGCTAAAGGCTAGCCCTCTGCCACTTGAGCCACTTCCAGCTTTTTCTGTGTACCAAAGAATTGAACCCAGGACTTCGTGAATGCTAGGCGAAAACTCTATCACTAGGCCACAGGCCCAGCTCCGCTAAGTCTAATTTTTTAAAGAGAGTCTATCATTTCTTTTTTCTAACAGGAAAACATGGAAAAGAATGTGAAAATCTATATTTAGTATACTTGGATGTCATATAACTGATAAGTTAGGAAGGAAGAAAAAAAGTAAACACAGCAGAAGACATTCTGCTTAATTAAAAAAAAAACCCAAAAAACTCACTTTTGAGAATTTCCCAGGCAGGAAAGTCTAAGACTCTCATCTCCAATTAACGAAAGAAAAGAAAAGAAAAGCCAGCCAGCTAGCTAAAAGTGGAGCTGTGGGGCTGGGAGTTTGGCCTAGTAGTTAAAGTGCTTGCCTAGCATGCATGAAGACCCAGGTTCGATTCTTCGGTACCACATACATACAAAAATGCCGGAAGTGGTACTGAGGCTCAAGTGGTAGAGCTCTAGCCTTGAGAAAGTCCAAGGACAGTGCTCAGGCCCTGAGCTCAAGCCCAGGACTGGCAAAAAAAAAAAAAAAGAGCTCATGGACAGTGTCCAGGCCCTGAGTTCAAGCCCTAGGACAGATACAAAAAGTAAAACCAAAATAAAAAAGAAACTAAGTATTAAGTACAACTCTTGGAATTATCCCTAGAAAGACAGTAGGAGGAAGAGGAAAAGAAAGGAGAGTGGTTTAAGTAGACCCTACAACATAAAGTTGATGCCCATGTCTGAAACTAAAAACATACCTAACTAGAAATATGTAAGTAAACACCAGTGGAGCATGAGACAATGTTAAATTGTTCCACTGCTTGGTTTATAAGCCTTTTGTTACCCACTGACTTTTTATACAACTATGTACAATTGTTTGCATTAAAATGTTAATCCAGGCACTAGTGGTTTGTACCTGTAAATCCTAGTTACTTTGATCTGAGGGTCACAGTTCAAAGCTGCACTGGGCAAGGAAAGTACATGAGACTGTTTTTTTCCTGCCAGTCCTGGGGCTTGAACTCAGAGCCTGAGCACGGTCCTTGGACTTTCTCAAAGCTGGAGTTTTACCACTTGAGCCACAGCATCACTTCCAGCTTCTTTCATGTATGTAGTACCAAGGAATCGAACCCAGGTGAAGCTAGACAAGTACTCTACTAGTAAGCCACATTCCCAGCACCTCCATGAGATTATCTCCAATTAGCCACCCAAAAGCCAGAAGTATAGCTGTGGATCAAGTGGCAGAACACTAGCTTTGAGCAAAAAATCCCCACGGACAAGTACCCAGATGGAGTTAAAGCCCCACAGCTAGCACAAAATAAATTCTTATTTTTTAATTTTATTTTTGCCAGTCCTGGGGCTTGAACTCAGGGCCTGGGCACTGTCTCTGAGCTTTGTCTGCTCAAGGCCAGCACTTTACTACTTGATCCACAGGGAAGCTTCTGGCTTTGTCTGTGTACCTGGTATCAAGGAATCCAACCCAGGGCTTCATGAATGCCAGGCAAGCACTCTACCACTAGGCCACCCTCTCAGCCCGTATTTTTTTTTTAATACAAAACTTTAAAAATCCTGAGACTCTTATTTCCAACTAATCTTTAGAAAATGGGAAGTGGGGCTCAAGGGTAGGGTGGTAGCCTTGAGGTGAAGAGCTCAGGGACAACACCCAGGCTGAGTTCAAGTCCATGACTCTCCAAAAAAAAAAAAAGCTAAGACCTGGGGCCAGCATCACTTCACCCTGCACTGACTTACCATGGTTAACAGTACTGTCACCAAGATTTTGTTTTTTGTTTTGTTTTTTGCTGGTCTTGGACCTTGAATTCAGAGCCCAGGTGCTACCCTTGAGCCTGTGTTGCTCTACTACTTGAGCCACAGTACCACTTCTGGGTAGGTTATTTCCACTGCCAGGCTAGTTCTGAACCCGGTCCTCAGATCTCTCGTAGGTGGGCCAATTCACTTAAAAGAACCACGCATCGTCACCATTCAACGTTGGTTTGCAGGTGTCCTCATCCAGGGTTCCCTGGATGTAACCGTCAAGGACTCCTGGAGATGCCCTGGGCCCCGCGCGTCCCCACCAGTCTCTTCTGAGCTCTGGAACCCAGGACGGGCTCGGAGCGAGGCGAGGGCGCGGCCCGGGCGCGGCGGAGGCCGAGGGCCTGACCTCGCTCACCTTGAGCCCACCAGCTCGCCTCCCTGCCCTCCCGCACGGCGTCGAGGCCGGCCCGCCCGCCGCTCCCGCCCGCCCGCCCTCCGCACCGGCTTAGGCACGGCGCGGGGCGAGCGGCCCTCCGGCGGGGGCGGCCCGGGCCGGTGACCTTCAGAAAGGGGGCCGGCCTTCCGGCCTCGACCAGACTGCGGAGTTCACCGTGCGCGCCGCCACAGCCTGCCGTGAGCCAAGCACCCCGGGTCCCAGGGCCTGACGGCGCCGACTCACCACCCTGGCCAACGACAAGCGCCGCGCGCGAAGCAACCGCAACAAGGCCCCCAACCCCGCCATGTCTGCACCGTCCCACCAGCCCCGGCAGCGGGCCGCGCCTGCGCCCTACGCAGCGCCGGTCACGTGGCGAAAGCTGAGCCTGCGCACTGCGCTGCGGGGCGGGGGCGGGGCGGGGGAGAGAAAGGGAAAAACAGAGGCTTATTCTCGCGCCTGCGCACGACGCCACCCCAGCCACCCCGTCTGTGGGTGAAGCTGAGGCTGTGCGCTGCGCCGCGGCGCGCCGAAGGGCGTGGGGGAAAGGGAGCCCCGGGCCCAGCGTGTGGGAAACGTGGAGCTGGAGTACCGTGGTGCAGGCGCGGGGTGGGAGAAAGGTCAGCCGTCGCCCCAGCGCGGCACCTCCGGGGCTGGGCGGCGCTCGCGGCCTCGGGGCGGGGGACCCGGGCAGGTGTTCCGCGCCTGCGCACCAGGTCGCGTCCGCAGCGTCGCGGAGGAGCTGGCGCGGCGCGCTTCCTGCGTCCCTCCGAGCCCTCCCCGCCGAGGGCTCCCTGAGGTAGGTCTGGCGTCGGGAGGCCGCGGGCTGGGTCCTACTCAGGGCCGGGGTCGACTCGCTATGCCTCGGAATGCCCTGTGTGGTTCCCGGGCCACTGCGGGCTGGAGGTGTTCCCGACCCGGGCCGGAGGGGGGCCCGGCCGGAGGGAAGGGAGTGGCGGGGCCGGAGGGAAGGGGCGGGGGGCGGGGCGGGGCCCGGCCGGAGGGAAGGGAGGGGCGGGGCCGGAGGGAAGGGGCGGGGGGCGGGGCGGGGCCCGGCCGGAGGGAAGGGAGGGGCGGGGCCGGAGGGAAGGGCCGGGCGGGGGGCGGGGCCGGAGGGAAGGGCCGGGGGGGGCGGGGCGGTGCCCGGCCGGAGGGAAAGGAGGGGCGGGGCCGGAGGGAAGGGCCGGGCGGGGGGGGCGGGGCGGGGCCCGGCCGGAGGGAAGGGAGGGGCGGGGGGGCGGGGCGGGGCCCGGCCGGAGGGAAGGGAGGGGCGGGGCCGGAGGGAAAGGCCGGGCCGGGCGGGAGGGAAGGGCGGGGCCGGCCGGGGCGGGCCGGGACAGGACAGCCTTTTGCCGCCCCTAGGACGCTCGGGCGCCCTGGACCCGCCCTTCCCCTCGGTCCCCGGCCAAGGCGGATGCCGCCCGGGCCATTTCAGCCGGGAAGTGCGGAGCCTTGCGGGGCCGCTGTCCGGGCCGCGTCTGTCTCCGGGCTCCGCGCCGCCGGCGGCCCGGTGTGATCCGGTGCGTGAGCTTGGGTGAGCTGCCAGGGGATCTGAGCCAGACAAATCCTAGAGACTGTTAGCTCCACTGAATCAGCAAGAAACCTTTAGTGGAGGTGGTTCGCTCACGTGGAACTCAAACAGGTGGCAGAATGGACAAGTAACAGCGGGGGCCCAAGACTCTCCCTGTAATCCTACCTGTTCAGAGACAGATCTGAGGACCTTGGTTTGAAGCCAGCCTGGGCAGAGAAGTACATTAGAGTGTAATTTCCAGGAAACTGAAGTTGAGCGGTGGCTCAAGTGGAATAGAGTGCTAGCCTTGAAAGCAAAAGAAGCTTAAAGACAGTGCTCAGGCCCCTAGTTCAAGCCCCAGGACGGAAAAAAAAAAAAAAAAGCCAAGCAGGATGGCCTACGTACGTTCAAGCCCCTCCCCACCAAAGTAAGGACGGAATTTTTAAAACAACATACTCTTTAAATATTGTTAAATGAATTATCACCAAGAAAAATGTCTGTATATGCTTAGTATGGACTCTTATATTCCGGTGCCAGTACTAGGGTTTGTTTCTCTCATCCAAGTACTAAGGAAACCCAACCATGCTCAGCTTCTAACATCAGGCACATTCAGGGTCATAGGTAATAGGGGTATGGAGGAATTCCTTGTTTTCTTGCAGGCATCCTGGTTACTTTGTGATCAGTGTATTTGCAGTCTACATATAGACAAACAACTTGTATTCTGCCTGTTAGGCTACCATTCATTCATCAAAATGCAGCTCATAGGATGCAGTATATCCAATGTGAATTCTTTTTTTTTTTAGATGATTCCATGTCTTTATTTTTAGTTGTGTTAGGGCCATTCAGATACAACTAATGAGAGATATATACATATTACTGTAAGGTCTGCCGAAAGAAAGCTCCATGCAGTTCAGGAGAAGAGGGTTTATTGTGTAACAGAAAGAGCGGGCCTTCTGCCAGCCAAGGTGAAATCAGGTTGAGCAAGAGGGCTTAAGAAGGGAAGTGAGAGATAATATAGGGGGAGGGGTGTGGCCACAGTGGAAGTGGATGTGATCTCAGAGGATGGGGGAATACCTCAGACTAGGGGACCTCCCACTGCCCCCATACCTGCCAGTTGCCAGGGTTGTGGGTGCTTGGGAAGAGAGCCAAGGGAAAGAGTCATTTGTTCTTGGCAGACCTAACAATTACCATGTATCACTTAATGGAAACACATTCTGAGAAGTAAATGCTGTGTATGTTATACAAGTTGACCCAGCTATGACAATTCTAGGAAGTACCATACGAAACTACCATCCTATATGTATTCCATGATTAGCCATGTTATTAGTATCTGTCCCTCTGTGCCTCTATCCTTTCTTTTCCACCTACCCTTCTTCTCCCTTCCTAGCCCCTCCCTCTACCCTCCACCGTCCCTTCTCACCCTCTTTCTCCTTTCACATGGTAGTGTGTGTATGCGTATATGCATACACATGTATGTGGGGGAGGTGAGAGTATTGTTTATTGTAAGGAAATAGAATAAGGATTCAAATGCACATTTATCTAGAACTACCTCTCAGACACACCTAAAGTGACTTTTATCCAAGTGTCTGGACATGCCTTGGCTCAGGTGGACATGTAAGATTAACCTTCACATCTACCAGACATCTAAGATTAGTACACCAGAGAACTTATATATCTTACCATGCTTCAGTTATTTGTGGTGCATCTCAAAAGGCTGTTTGTTATTTTTCCTTGTTGAAATCCTGTAGGAATACAAGGTTATATATCGCATACTATTGAAAAAGAAGTTTCTTAGATTAAAATACAATCTGCATCTGATTATACAAGATAATATTTATTGAAATTGATTCCAGGAGATGAAAACGATATGTCTTTGGTGGTTTAAGGGGAAGCACAGGAATGGAGGAGCAAAGGGTGAACAAATGCAGCAGTGGTGCTCACTGGACATTGTGCTGAAAATGATACTACTTGTGGTTGGGATGGCAGGGAAAAAACTGGGAGACAGGGAGGGAGAGAAGAGTGACATGTTCAGAAAGAAATATACTCTTATGTAACTATAACCTCTCTATATCACCTTTATTATTATAACAATAAAAAAAATTAAAGGCTAGGCATCCTAGCTACTCAGGAGGTTGCCTAACTAGGTTTGAAGTCATCCCAGGCAGGAATATCTGTGAGACTCTTATTTATAATCAACTACCAAGAAGCTGGAAGTAGAAAGATCACTCAAGAGGTAGAGTGCTAGCCTTGAGCACAAAACCTCAGGGACAGCATTCTGGCCCTAAGTTCAAACCCAGGTCTGGCACAAAAAAGTAGGAGCCGTGTAGATGATATAGTCACAAAGCTGTATTTTCTTAAGTTTTTATAGTTAATGTACTTTCCTTTCAGGTATATCTCCATGAATAACTTAAATGATCCCCCAAATTGGAACATCCGGCCTAATTCCAGAGCTGATGAAGGTGATGGGAGCAGGTGGAATTATGCCCTGTTGGTACCAATGCTGGGATTAGCTGCATTTCGTAAGTCACGCTTTTGCTATTTCTGCTTTCCAGTCTAAAAGGATAGGCCACTGAAGGGGAAGTAAGGTTGAGGCAAAGGGAGGTTCATGAGACTATGGCTTTGGAACCTGACAGCCACGCTTGGGCAAGATACCTAACTTTTCTGAGTCTCATCTTTGAGAGAGAGCTAATCATACTCACCTCAAAACATTGTAGGAATTAACTAACACTCGAGTGTTTAGACACGTTTTATAGAGATTAAATGGCTTAATAACCTTTAGTTCCTTTTGTGGCTGACTCTTGTGAGGGGACTCTCTCGCCTTAGCTGCATTCTCAAGACCACTAAGGAAGAACAAGTGGGATGAAATTTAGTTACAATAGGCATATGGGAAGTAAGGGTTTTTTTGTTTTGTTTTTGACAGTCCTGGGGCCTGAAGTCAGGGCCTGAGCACTATCCTTGGGTTTTCCTCAAGACTAGGACTCTACAACTTGAGCCACAGCACCACTTCGAGCTTTTCCTATGTGTGTGGTTCCGAAGAATTGAACCTGGGTCTTTGTGTATGCTAGGCAAGCACTCTACCACTAGGCCAAACAGCTAACCCCAGGAAGTCAGTTTATTTCTCTGAGTTACTAGTTTTGTAGGTTTATTTTTTTAATTTTGGGTTTCTTTTTCTTTTTTCTTTTCATTATTAGGGTTTGAGCTCAGTGCCCTGTGCTTGATAGGGAAACAGATATCTGTACAACTATTTAATTGTTTTGTTTTTCCAGTCCTGGGACTTGAACTAAGAGCCTAGGTGTAGTCTTTCAGCTTTCTTAAGGCTAGCACTTTTTTTTTTTTTTTAAGTCGGTTATGGGGCTTGAAATATGGGTCTGGGCATTGTCCCAGAGCTCTTCAGCTCAAGGCTAGTTCTCTACCATGCTGAGCCACAGCACCACTTCCAGTTTTCTGGTGGAGATGAGTTTCAGGGACTTTCATACCCAGGCTAGCTTTGAGCTGCAGTTCTCAGATCTCAGCCTCCTAAGTAGCTAGGATTATAGGTAGAGGCACTGGGGCCAGCTTTAAAAAAAAAAAAAGTTTTTAAGAGGTTTTTTGGGTTTTTTTTTTTTTTTAAGCTAGATTCTAGTCCTTAGTTAGATATAAGCTTTGCATGTATCCAATCCTTTTTCTTTTTCTTATTCTTTTTTATTTTTGACAGGCCTGGGGCATGAATTCAGGACCTGAGCACTGTCCTTGGGCTTTCTCAAGGCTACAGCTTATTTTGATAAGTCTCGTTTTTACCTATTTCAGGTTCTGAAGATTTTCTTTAATGTTTCAGTTTTGCATTTTAGATTATCCATTTTGAGCAAATTCTTTGTAGAGTATAGGACTTTAGTTTTATTTCCTTCATGTAAAGTTTACCTTTTTTTTTTTCATTTCTGGTTGTGTAGATGTGCTAGCTGGAGCATCCAGGACTCTGTTGAGTAGTCTTTGCTCTTATAAGGAAAAACCCAGTCTTCCACTACTAGGTAATGGTATTAATTAGGTTTTTACAGGCCTTTTATCAGGTCAAGAAGAGGCACTTCTATTCATTTTTGGGTTTTTTTGATGTTGTTATAAAGGTGATGTACAGAAATCAGGTAAAGAGGACAATGTTTCTATTTCAGTTATTCATGATTGGTATTGAATCTGTTAACCGGAGCTTGAATTCAATCCCCGGATGCTGTCCCTAAGCTTCTTTTGCTCAAGGCTAGTGCTCTACCATTTGAGGCACAGCTCTACTTCTGACCGGTGGTTTAGGAGAGGTGAAAGTCTACAGATTTCCCTGTCTGGGCTGCCTTTGAACTGTGATCCTCAATCTCAGACTCCTGAGTAGCTAGGATTATAGACATGAGTCACTGGCACCTGGTTAAAGCCAGCCTAAGTACAAAAGGACCTGAGACTCTTTATCACCAATTAACCTCTAGAAAATGGGAGATGGGACTTGGAAGTGAAGCTTGGCTCTCAGGGTGGCATCATTGAGCTGAAGAGCTCAGGGACAGCACCCAGGCCAAGTTCAAGCCACATGACCCCTAAAAAAATAAAAATAAGGGCCGGGAGTTTGGCCTAGTGGTTAAAGTGCTTGCCTAGCATGCACGAAGACCCGGGTTCGATTCCTTGGTACCACATACTTAGAAAAAGCCAAAAGTGGTGCTGAGGCTCAAGTGGTAGAGCTCTAGCCTTGAGAAAAGTCCAAGGACAGTGCTCAGGCCCTGAGCTTAAGCCCAGGACTGGCAAAAAATAAATAAATAAATAAATAAAAATAAATAAATAAATATAAAAAAAATATTTTGATCAGTACCTATGATTCCATGTCCTGCCTTCTCTAGCCTGCTAATGTTAGATTGCACCTATTGATTCTTGTCTGTTCATAGGAGATACATTGAGCGTGTTCGCAGCACATTGGCGCATCTATTCTCAAGTTTCTCATTCCTTTTTACTGAATGCATTTTCCTTTTTTTCTCTCCCCTACACTGAGGCTCATTCTTGCTCAGCTTTTTTGCTGACACTCTATTGTGCGACTAGCACCTCAGCTTCTGGATTTCTGCTGATTATTTGTAGATGAAGTCTTGAAGATTTGTCTGCTTGAGCTAGCTCTGAACTTTGATTCTCAGATCCCCAACTCCTGAGTAATTAAGCTGGCTTTCAGTTTCCATAGTTTTCATTTCTAAAGTTCCCATTCAGTTCTTTTTTGTTATTACTTTGCTTAAACTTTTTTTAAAAATCATGATTGCTGCTTAAAAATCTCCGTTTGACTATGGAAAGCAGTGTGGCAGTGCCTCAAAAGGCTAAACATAGAACTCCCCTATGACCCAGTAATTCCACTACTTGGCATTTACCCAATCATCCAGAAACAAGGACATACTAAATCCACTAGCACAACAATGTTCATTGCAGCACTATTCACCATAGCAAAGATATGGAACCAACCTAGATGTCCCTCAGTTGATGAGTGGATCAACAAGTTGTGGTATTTGTACACAATGGAATTCTATGCTGCTGTCAGAAAGAATGACATCACCCCATTTGTTAGGAAATGGAAAGACTTAGAAAAAATCATATTAAGTGAAGTAAGCCAGACTCAAAGGAACTTAGGCTCAATGGTTTCCGTCATTCGTCATAATCAGTAGAAACCTTGGGCTCTACTAGCAGAGATTTGCAATAGAGCAAAATCTTGATACATAAGGCCATATAATGTGAAGCTAATTCAAAGGACCTCCAGGATATTGAAACAAAAGCCATATAATGAATGATTGTTGTCCTTAATGTACTATGTTGTCTCTCATCTCCTTTGCTGTCCCTTGGTTATCTCATATTGGTATAGTATCTCACTTTGTTACCTGATACATTGAATTTATTTGTATTTGGATATTTGAAATTTGATAGGGAAGGGGGGAAAACCAAGACGGGTGTGGGGTGTGGGGGGGGGGGAGAGAAATGGGTACCAAGACATGTGAAAGGGTATCAATGTATGTGAATTAATGCACCTTCTATCTGGCAAATATCATGTAACCCTTTTTTACTAATTACAATAAAAAAAATAAATTAAAAAATCTCCGTTTGAGGGGCCAGGAGTTTGGCCTAGTGGTTAAAGTGCTTGCCTAGCA